>NW_005842600.1:719373-727705 GCF_000455745.1 Alligator sinensis | reverse complement strand
TGAGGGGATTAAAGGAAAGGTTAAATATGCACTCTGACAGAAAGGAGTTTGTCAAGCTGTTTGAGCCAGGTGGTCTCATTCAGGAGTGAGTGGCATAAAAAAGTATTATTAGACATTAGAACTTTACCTTAGTATTTTTAACGCTTTTATGTAGCCAACCATTTCCTACACCCCCAAGAAAGGAGGGCTGGAAATAGCAAGGCTTATCTCAAGAGCTCTCCATCCAATTAGCTGTCCTGGCCTGGAATTGGTAAAGCACTCTGCAAATGATAAGGGCTGTTAATTACTACGTTTAAACCCTTTCCCACAGTCCAGAGCTGGGAACTGGGGCTGGCTTACCCACGGCTGAGAGACGAGACGACAATGCAGGCTGAATCAATGCTCCTCACATGCAAAATGGGAATGTGGGTTGTAATAAGGAAACTGTGCAGAAGACACTTAACGTCTTCAATACAGTACCTGCTTTTCAACGCTGTTTTCCTTACAAAAGGTCAATCAAGGAAAGCATAGACAATCAGGGTTGGAAGGGACCTCAGGAAGTCACATCTAGTACAACCCCTGCTCAGAGCAGGACCAACCCAACTAGATCATCCCAGTCAAGGCTTTGTCTAGCCGGGTCTAAAAACCTCCAAAGAGGGAGCTTCCACCTATTCTCTAGGTAACCTGTTCCAGTGCTTCAACACTCTCCTAGTGAGAAAGTTCTTTGTAATATCCAACCTAAACCTCCCTTGCTACAACATGAGCCCACTGCTCCTTGTTCTGTCATCTGCCACCACTGAGAACAGTCCAGCTCCACCCCTCCAAGGAGGTGAAGGCTGCTATTAAGTCCCCCATCAGTCTTCTCTCCTCTAGACTAAATAAGCCCAGTTCTTTCAGCCTCTCCTCACATGGCATGTGCCTCAGCCCCCAAAACATTCTCACTACTCTCCACTGGACTCTCTCCAATTTGTCCACATCCTTTCTGTAGTGGGGGGGGATCAAAACTGGACACAGTACTTCAGGTGTGTCCTCACCAGTGCCAAATAGAAGGGAAGAATTACTTCCTTCGATCTGCAGGTAACGTTCCTACTGATGCAGCCCAGGATGCCATTAGCCTTCTTCACAACAAGGACACTGTTGGCTCACATCCAGCTTATTGTCCACTGTAACCCCCAGGAAAGCCCAGACAAAACTCAACAAGCTGATTCCAGGCATGAAAGTGGGTCTTCCACTTTGTTGCTAGATGCAGCTATACAAGGATTTCCGCTTAGCTTATACTTCACTGAGTTCATTTTGGCCAGAGCCCACTGAACTCTGTAGCCTGACTATCACCAGCCATTGAAACCAGTTAAAATTAGCTGGGCGGGAGAGAATCCACAAATTTCACGGGTTTTCCTTTGCACTCCCCTACTGCAGGGGTTGTCAACTGGGGGTAAGCGTACCCTTGGGGGTACTTGGGAAGGCCCTAGGGGGTATGCATGGGCAGGCAGGGACAGAGCGCCACCACCCACCAACCCACACTGCTGCCTCCCAGGAGGCGGGCCAAGGCAGGGCAAGGGCAGTGGCACCCCTCTACGCCGCTGTCATCCACCACCCCGCGCTGCCACCGCTCCCTGCATCCAGCCATGTGACACCTCCCTCCTCACTCTGCATCCGGCCGCTGGGGGTGCACTTACTAAAAAAAGGTTGAAAACCCCTGTTCTACTGGCCCAGCCAAGTGCTTCAGAAGCACAAGGAGGAGAAAGGCTGATTACCATTTCTGATAGGTAGGAGAGGAAAAAAAAAAGTTGTCGTCTACACAGAGCACGCTCAGAGGCAAGACTGCAGCTTTATAGATAGTCAGTCTGGCCTCACCTTCAAAATAACGCCATTTGGACATGTGGGACTACCTCAGCGAGCACTCCCCTGCAGACTGTCCTTTGTGTTAATAACAGTTCTGCACAGAAATCAACTGAGTCTGGTGCGAGATCCCTAAGCAGCAGACAGGGACAGGTAAAGTAAGATGGGTCCATATGTGGAATGATGAGTGAATGATATGGAGAAGACACTTGGGGAGCATGTGAGAAAAAGAAGGGTAGGCGGGTCATCAGGAGTTGCCAAGACCATTGGTGTGATGCAAAATATGGATTAAACAGCTATCTAGATCTTAGCCTAGAATTGAGGTGTTTGACATTCCAGAGCTTGTATATGGGTGGAAGAGGGCATGTGGGGCAGCAGTTACCTTTCAGGGCTGTCATGTTAATTACCTAATGCAGAGGTGTCCAACTCATTTTACCCTGTGGGCCAGATCCAGACTGTGGGGCTTGTCGCAGGCTGGAGACACCTCCAGGCAGCAAGAGGGTAGCTTGTCAACATAGCTCTAGAGCCTAGGGAGTGAATACCACTGCTACCTACACCCTCTTTCCCCTGCCACTGATTTTAGTTGTGAACGGCAATACCTAGAATTTGGCAGCCAGCACAGGGAGGGAGGAGAGGGGTGGCACTAATAGGCTGTAATTTAACCACTGTAACAGTTGGACAGCCCTGACCTAACTGGAAGATGCATCCAACTCATACAAATTTGAACTGTAATAAAGAGTTTGAACATCTTTTCCATGTTCATTTAATAAATCAAGAACAGCAATCCTGTGCTGAATGTGGATTTGTTCAGATAATGAGATTTAAGAGCTAAAATAGAGTGTTGTGATGTTTTTAATGTGTGCTTTTAGACACAAATGCTGATTTTATTCATCAGGACATTTTTAAGCAGCCGCTGACAAAGTCTCATAAAGGTGATACAACTGGAATATACCCATCTGCCAGTATTGCAGTGGAAAGTTTAAAAAAAAAAAAAAGGCTAAAGGACTCTCTCAATATTGAAATGAATAACTGGGAGATTCTAAACTGTGCTAGATATTGGATCATGTCAGGAAGCCTCTGGCTTGGACAAAATTGACAACAGAGCCTTTTCTGCATAAGTCTGGACACAGACTTTATCTGCTCCAGCGGAGGCAACTTCTATTAACAACGGTCCTTAATGACTTTTTTTTAAAGTTACAGAACAGCACAAAAGGGGCTCCCCCTTCTTTACTTTTTTTAAGCCTCACAGCACCAGTGACACTCAGTGTGGGGCAGGCTCAGAGAATTCAGTTTTGGTACACTTGCAGCTACTCCTGCATCCCACAGCCAAGCCAGCCCTTACTGCATCAGGAAAGCATGAAAATGTGTTTAAGGAGAAGAGACAAGTCTCAAGATGAAACAAAACTGGACACTGGATGAGAGAGCTCCCACCATGTACTGCTGTTCTAAGGTTAAATGTGTAGAAGAGTGCATTGGTAGAAATGCCTGCTGTCCTGTTACAACAGTTGGCCATTAAAGTGTATTAAAAAGAAAGCTTTTAAACCATCAAAAATACCCCACAATGATTTAAACTTACTGTTTGGATGAAACATCTCGCACGTGAACCTCATCTTTGGGGGACTTAAAGGATAGTCAAGAGGGAAGCTCAGAATAGCAGGGAAAACGCCATATTCAAAACAGGTGTCTTCGGGACCCCTAGGGACAAAGAAGATAATTAAATACCTGCTGCAGGTTACATGCCCACATCTGTAGTAGCCATTGATTAGTCACATTTATCCGAGAAAGATTATTTAACCTGTATGACATGAACAGTCAAAAAGGAATCAGGCCAACATTCCCTGTTGTTCCCTAGAATCATTACAAGAAATTAAACCAGACACCGGAAAACCAAGCTAACAAGCATTTAAAAAGAGATTTCACCTCTCCCAGGACATGTAGTGTTGTCACCAATCTCCCTTATTTAAAGCTGGCTAATTGTGTGTATGCATGTCCTATTGAAGTAGGTTACTCGTTTTCAAGTTTATATTTTGGGAGGAAAATTATGCTTCTTTTAGTCACCACTTTTCGGGGCTTGTGAATATGTTCATTACAGCTTATCTACTCAACAGGTCTTCTTGGGAATATGAGAACTGAACTCAGGACAGAGGTGACTCAGTCACTTTTGAGAGGTACTAAGCAAGCTGTTTTCCCCACAGTGAGTGCTATGCCATTAAAAGCATCAGAAGAATGAGGTCAAAGTCCCTGCTACATTATTTCTTTTAGAGGCAGAGATTCCCAAACTACTTCTTATTGTGTACCCCCTTCCAGACTTGCCAGCTACCTGTGTACCCCTACCAGCATACGTTTTATATTTTAAACCCTTAAAAGTCAATTATTGTTATAATTAAAATGAAATACGCCATTACACAATTTCTCCCACATACCCCCGTGAGATGTCTTGCATATCCCAGGGGTACACGTAACCACAGTTAGGGAACCCCTGTTTTAAGGTATAAAGTCTCCACCACCTAAGTTCTAACAGCCTGTTGTATCTGGGAGCTGAAGCATCTCCCCAAGTCTTCCTCTACTGTACACACACCTTGGCTTGCTGCTGCAGAATTACTTATGGAGTAGAGGACTGCAGACATTCAATTACTTTAGATCTCAGTTTCTTTTAGGGGCACACGGCAAGCAGTGGGGAAAAGAAAGGGCCAAGTTGCAGCAAAATCTATGCCCTTGGTTATGCAGCACAAAGCATGTGAGCGAATGCAACCTGAATATGGCACACAAGGTTGTGCAGTAAACCTTCATACCACTGTCCAGCCACTGGAAGGGTCCTTTGCGCCACATATACATCTAAACTGCAATACTCCAAAAAAAAAGACTGCCAGCCAGGAAGAAGGATCTGAACTCCTGCTATAAGCATCACGTTCCCTTCCTAGAGCCCCAGATACTAAACCACAATCTGCAGTGCAATTATTACTGCTGACTGAGTAGTTTGTCCTACAGGCCCAGTTACCAGAGGTGAACAAGCAGAGCACAGCAAACGAACAAGCCATATCTACTAGAGACACAGGCTCTAGGCCTGTACGAAGTGGCTAATATTCGCTTCGGATTCGGCCGATTTGGGGGACAGTGATTTGATTCGGTGATTCGAATCACTGTCCCGAATTGATTCGGCTGCTGCCAAATCACACAGGCCCCATCCCCCACCCGCCCCAGCTCCCAGCATTTGTGGGGAAAAGAGCCCCCACTCACCAGCTCCTGCCCAGCAGGGGGGGCAATCCCCGCTGCCTGCCACTGTCCCATGCTACATGGGGGGGCTCTGCCATGAGCCCCCAGAAGCCCCAAGGCCGCTGCAGCAGCCAGAGAGTAAGGATTTTTGTTTGTTTGTTTTTTTAAAGGGCTGGGAGCTGGGGTCCCCCCATGAACCCCTCTCCCCTCCTCTGCCCCCTACTTACCAGCACGAGTCCAGGTCCAGATCCCTGCTGCAGCAAGCAGGGACTGCCCAAATCGCCAAAGCTCTCTGAATCAATTCAGACCTTTTAATTGGTCCCCCAATTCAATTCGGATTTGGAGATTCGGCCACCAAATCGGGCCTAATTTCCTCCAAATCGAATCAGCACCCAAAGCTTCACTCAGTCCTAACAGGCTCCCATCTGGCACAGCATGGAAGAAGAGACTTAGGATCCAGGAGGCTATTAATATTTTACCCTTAGCCTACAGAAGAATGAACAGCTGCACAGCCTGCCCCTCAGCATGTGTGCAGCACAAAGCAATGCACCAAAATCTCAACTCTGCTGCTGCCATCTCCTTCATTAAAAGGGTTAAATCCCACTCTTCTGGTTCATGTGTACTTCTTTCCTAGCTAAGAACTATGTCTTCATGCTCTGCAGAGGGAGAACAGACTTTATTGAGATCACTGGGGCATTCAGAAGCTTATCTGTATGGCTCTTCCACAGCCCATGCCTTTCCCTCTCATTCACTATTACACAATATGCCTGCGATTTACCCTAAGAACCTTGTCTGCCTATGTCCTTAGACCAACACAGCTACAACCTATACCCCTGTAACAATGTGCCTGTGGCACTTTTGTGATGCAAAAGCCCAGCAACAAAGCAGGTGTTGTCTTAGCTACATACAAGGTTTTACCCTCCTCCTGCCTCCCCTAATGCTCCTTCACTGTTTAGATGCCTTCTCCCCTTTCTGTGGTGGGGGGTAGCTTAGTTTCCTTCTTCCATGAACCCTCTTCCTAGAGTTCCAGTCTTGCATCTAGCATCTTTCTTGGGGTCCTGCATTTTTTCTAGGGTTGGCATCTAGCAGCTCCAATCTCTGGATATCAGTTCCTTCCCCCTTCTCCCCATACCTGCAGCGTTTCTAGGAGAACAGGATCCAAATACCACAGCTGTTATAAAACAAGCTGCCCAAAACAACACCTGGCAATAATCCTGCATCAGGAGAGAAGCTTTTCTTATTTAGCCACTGGGATTTCTGTCTTGCTACAGTTGCTACTAATCAGTCCAGCAGGAAACCTTGCATTTTGATCATCTGCTTAAAAGGGCCCTTTTTGCAAGCACACAAAGGGTTAACTCCCTCTTACCCACTCCCATCAACCTGAACCCAAATATGGGGCAGGAGAGGGAGGGAGAAATCAAAGCTTGTACATTTAATTACTGGGAAGGTCACAACACTGCTTAATTAGCAGGGTGTGTTTGAGTATAATTGAACAATCTGCCCCAAAGGCGTGTTCCAGGACTGCAGAGTCTGCACGCCAAGGGGAAGAGCTGGCAGGTGTTGAGCTTCTGTGTCTTTGAAGGTGCTGTTGTGCTGCATGGACAGAAATGTCAAATCCTGCAGCTCAGAAACCAACTTATAAAACAAGGATTAGTAGGCAAGGCCTCCTCTAATTGACCTAAAAAGATCTGAACTGCCAGTATTGAATATAACTGCATGTCAAAACTTGTCCCATTTAATACAAAACCTACAGCCATATTTTATCAAAAGATAAAACAAAAGCCCAAAACCCATGCTTCAGGAAACGTAATGGCTTTGGAGTTCCATATATAGTACTGACAAGCTTAAGGTATTTAGCTTGCTTTCTCTTACACACACACGTTTATATCAGACCTCCAGTGAAAGTACTGTCATATGTATCTAGTTCATAAAATAGCCAAGTTAATTTATAGAAACAATTACTGTCCCATTCCCTCCTTCCCACACATCCACCACACTACCCACCCTTCTTGGAAGGCCAGAGAAGAGACAGTTAAGTCTGTATCAGTCATGGCTTATACCAGGGGTATCCAACTTCCAAGCAGCTGAAGGCTGCACGCCATACAGATAGGTCTCTCCCAAGTCCCCCTCACTGTGTGGGCTGCCCACCACCCACTGGTATACTTGCCACCCCCCTCCTTACCCCTCACAAAGAAGAGGCTTAGGATCCAGGTATTGCACAGGTATCCCAGCTCTCCCCAACCACACACATAGCTTAGAGGCAGCCTGGTTCCCACCACATGGTGCATACAGCTGGCTGGTGTGGGGTGAGGGGGTGCTGTGTGCACAGCTGGGGAGGGGGCCCACAACACAGAGAGCTCAACTCCCATCACCCCTCTCTCTGGGCTGTGCACATCACCTGTCAACTTTGCTGTGTGCAGCTCGGACACTCCAGCCCCCTCCCAGCTATGCAGAAGTGACTAGGAGGTTAGAGTAGTGACTGGGAGGAAACCCATGGGCCACACGCTAACTCTTCAGGCGCCATCAGTTGGACAGCCGTGGCTTCTACAAAGCAGAAGAACAAAGAGGAAATTGTTTAGGAAAAGCTCCTTAAATTATTCTCCTCGGCAGAAGGATCTGGACGTGTTTTCTCATGGAAGTCTTAATTGCAAAACCTGATTTGACCTGCAGAAAGATTATGAAGCAGGAATTTGATGGTATTGGGAGGAAAGTTTAGTACAGAACACAACAGGACTTGCACCAAAGGAACGTTATAGCTGCCAAGTGAGGCAAATCCCAGAACAAAGTTTGCGATGCAACCCGGGGTGGGGTTGGGGGTGGGGCCTGGTGGTCTCCCGGCCTGTCCCTCCTGTGCACGCCTTAGTGCCCTGGAGGAGCAGGTGGGTGAGCTCCAGGCTGCGGTGAGTAGGCTGAGGGGGATCAGGGAGGCAGAGGACGAAATTGATGCCTATTTCTGTTCTCTGCAGGCCCGGTCGCCCACGGTACAGCCCCCACAGGAGTCGCAGCCATCGCAGGACTGGAAGATGGTGCCCAAATCTAGAGCTGCTAGGCGGAGAGCGGTGGAAGCCCCCCAGGTTCAGCTGGGGAACAGGTTTGATGCCTTGGCAGCGGTGACGGATGAGGGCAGAGGAGTCGGCCCTGCAGGGGACGATGCCGCTCCACGCAAGATAGAGACTGGGAGGAGAGAGAACACCAGGAGGAAGAAACGCCGGGTCCTAGTCATCGGGGACTCCCTCCTGCGAGGGCTGGAAGGTCCGATCTGCAGGCCCGACCCCATGTCACGGCAGGTCTGCGTCATGCC
>NW_005842600.1:702160-716190 GCF_000455745.1 Alligator sinensis | reverse complement strand
TACTTACCTGGCTGGACTCATTTGAGTCCCGTTTTTGTTTTTAGGGTTTGTGTTTTTTTGGGGGGGTTTTTCTCCCGCCCTGGCGGGGGGTCGGGCTAGAAGATCTATTAGGTCCCTTCCGACCCTAAAACTATGAAACTATATGAAACCCGCAGGAAGCAGCATGAGATCCACCAAGCCTAAGGACCAAATGTGCCAATTCTGCAGAAGTGTGGAAACAGAGCAAGGCTGGCTGTACTGGCAGGTGAGAAACTGAAAGGGCTGAAAACAAGCAGCGTATTTAAAGTCAGAGAAAGATATCAGCCGTGACACAGCAAGAATCAGTTACACCTATCCCTGTCATTCTTCCCTTCCTTTGTCCTTCCAAATTTAGTCAAGATAATTTGGTCCTGTGTTTCAGCAGCTCATTCCAAGAGTTTGCATTCATTTGAGCCGCAGTTTAAAGACGTGCGTATTGAAATCCTGCAACTGTGTGTCTGGTTTCTTGTGCCTCTTATTCCCCTGATAGATGTTACTTTAACAAGCCTTGAGGGCCTTTCTGCTAAGATGCACTAAAAAGGAGCACATTGGGTTGCAACCTGTATTAAATGTCCTGATGGCTTTGTTTTTAGCCAATCATTGGTGCAGGGATCAAGTTCAAAGAGAAACTAAGTGAAACAAAAATGGCATTTACTACTAATATGGCACACAATAAAGGTGCATTCAGGCTGAAACTACTCAGGCCCACTACATTAAGTTCAAGCAGTCTGCCAAAAGCACTGATGTTCAATAGCACAGTATCATTTTGCAGTCATATCACCTGTTGTGTAAAGGCCTCAATAACTTCACATAACTTGAAGGCTCAGTGCCTCATGCTTTGATCTTATCTGACCTTGTGGCCTTCTCTACATGTTACATCTATTGCACAATTATCTTAATTGTACAGTAATTTAGATTGGCTACATGTGCAAATTAACTACTGCACCTTAAAAAGGGCCAACCAGCCACATTATTGCTTGAAAATGTGTAAGAACTTTATATCAGGTTTCTATCCATCTTTAAATTTGCACATGTAGGTGATCTCCTAGGCACTGAGAAGGACAATGCACTACAGGGCTGGGAGATTGCAGCCAATGCAGTCTCCTGGCTGCAGGACTGCAGGGCGCACTCCAGGCAGCGGCTGGGAGATCACAGTTGTTGCCATCTCCCAGCCATTCTGATCTCCCAGCCATAGGGTGCTCCAGGCACCTCCATGGCTGGGAGACTGCAGCAGTGCCCCACAGCTTGCCATGAACACATCAAGACCAGGAATCCCTATCAGGTGTGGATATTCTCAGTCCCAGCTGCATGTGGTCCCCATGGCTGGGAACCCTCTCAGAAAAGACGGCTCTTAGCCCGTGGAAGCATGCTTCTTGCTGATGCAAGGACTGGGCTCCCCTTACACTAGCAATAAAGCACTGTGCCAGCCAGAGTCGAATACTTGCAGTATTTGGCTGGGAAGGATGATACAGAAGCTCATGGCAAGGCAGAGGATGATGCAAGCTCTTCCCATGTACTCACTGCGGACCCGAGGGTCCAACAAATCAAACAAGCATAATCCTAGCTTAAGCAGTACAAGCATGAAACAACTTCATGGAGTCCACTAGGGACTTCGCTCTTACTAGCCAGTTTTACAAGGCACGTGTACGTATACTTCAGCAAGGGCTGGGAAAATAAACCTTATAAAAATGTTGTCCTATTGCAGTCAGTCAGGCCCATGGCAAAAGTTACACTTAAGACTCAATTAACCAGTGAATCAGGTCTTCAGTAGTAACGCATCCACATGCTCATGCTATTAATGGCACAATAAAACAAGAAATAAGCCACAAAATGATACCACAAGTCGCATGTAATTTTGTGACTGGCTTCCACTGCACCTTAAATTGAAGGTATAGCAGAGTCCCTGCCATACAGCCTGATGCATGGCGGGGCTCTGGGACCAGCCTCAGTGCAGCCCTGATGCTGGGACCCACAGTCAACTGACGGGCGGCCCCTGCTCCAGGACCACAACAGTGTCGAACTTGCTCTGCTGTGGTTCTAGAGCCAAGATCATCAGTCAGCTGATTAGCAGTTCCAGCCCCAAGACCACACCCGTTCACCAGGCACTGCTTTTTGCTTGCTGGTGCAGGGGGAAACTGGGACTGGCTCAATTGGGATTTCACCCCTTATCCCAACATGGCATAGCAGGAGGTGTGACTGTTAGGATCAGGGTACAGATCCAATTGTGCCATTATTTGAACACATGCTAGGGGCCTCAGTCTCTTCTCTACTTTATGTTCATTGTTTACCTGGTTCTCAATCTGGATGTCACGTCTCTAAAATGTATAGCAGAGAGACTGCCAGCTAGAGACACAGCCCATCTTGAACTTTGTTTTTCACAAAGTACATCAGACCCAGTGCTGCTACAAGCCCTTCCAATCTTTCAAAGAGTGGGAGCAACACACATAGATGTCATCACCTCTCCAAGACAGAAATTCTCTCTGTGGAAAGTGGGAGATGCCCAAGTGCACACACTGTGATGGAAGGTATGCAGGACAAATTAACAGTGTGTGTGATTCCTAACATGTCCAGTACCCACTTGCCCAAAGTGGGAGGTGGGCATTTTTCTGCTGAAGGGAGTCATTCAATTTAGGCTGCAGTTCCAGGTGGGTGTACCAGAGTCACATAGCTCTTCTGGGAGTTGTGGGTGATTCTCCCTTCAGGACTGCTTTCCCATGTATGTCTGAAAGGTCTGTGGGACTTTCTTCCAGCCCCCAAGCCAAAAGAGCTCAGCAATGACATTCTCTACCTCGGACAGAAAGCAGAAAAATTAACTGTGTTCTTGAGGAATCTCCACTTGCCTCCCTGCTTGGCATGCTTACACCAAAATGTGCTAAATTCTACACTGCTGTAAGCAGAAAGAGAAATCAAGAATTAAATGGCTAAGCCCCAAAAGCCAGGCAGGAAGCTTCACTCAGATCTAGCCAACCTGAAGCCCAGCTACACTAGAAACGTAGTGATTAGGATACATTCAGATCCAGAGAACCTATGGGTCAGTGGCAGAAAGGTCCGTCTGCCTGCAAGTTTGGAGGCACAGCAAATTTGTTAGCTAATGGAACTTGCTCCAGTACTTTCCCGTTAAGGCTAAGAAGTCAAGGGGAGTAAAGGAGAAGGTTTAAATATGAATGTGGATAAGGAAGATTGACAACCAGAGCAGACAGAACTGAAATGTATGAAGGAACAGAAACCCTTCTGCTTGTGGGGAAAGCCAAACAGGGACTGACAGGGATTAAAGGAAAAATCTTGTTCTGTCTTGCTACAGTGGGAAATTGGCTGTGGGGTTGGACCCAGAGAGCACTAATAGATAGATCTGTGTTGATCTGGCGGAAAGTAGCCAGTGGGGTCCCCCAGGGTTCGGTACTTGGGGCTTTTCATCTTCATCAATGATATGGATGCAAGGGTGACAAGCACACTGGAAAAGTTCGTCAATGCTACTAAATTGTGTCTTCAATGACATTAAATTGTGGGGAAGTGCAGCTATGCATCAGGGTAGGCTGATGATCCAGGTGAACCTAGACAGATTAGCTAGATGGGCGGACCAGAACCAGATACTGTTCAACATTGAAAATTGTAATGTGCTCCACCTGGGGAGGAAAAGTCCGCAACAAACTTACAGGCTCAGTGGTGCTACGCTAGCTAGCACCACATCCAGAAGGGACCTGGAGGTCATTATTGATCATAAAATGAATACGAGCCACCAGTGTGACGCTAGTTAGCTGAGCAAACAATATGCTGGCATGAATCAACCAATGCATCTCAAGCAAAACTAAGGAAGTCATTCTCCCACTCTACTCAGCATTGGTGAGGCCACAGCTGGAGTACTGCATCTAGTTCTGGGCACTGCACTTCAACAAGGATGTGGAAAAACTTGAGAGAGTCCAGAGAAGAGCCACCCATATGATCAGAGGCCTAAAGAGCAAGCCATATGAGGAAAGGCTGACAGATATGGGACTGTTCAGCCTAGAAGAGAGAAGACTTTGGGGGGGATCTGGTGGCAGCTTACAAGTATATCAGGGATGAGCATGAGGGGCTAGGCAAACAACTATTCACCAGAGCGCCCCAGGGGAAAATCAGGAGCAATGGTCATAAACTCCTAGAAAGTTTCAGTCTGGATACAAGGAAAATCTCTCTCACAGTTCATGTGACCAGACTCTGGAATACACTCCTAGCAGGGGTGGTGTAGGCACCTACCCTTGAGATCTTCAAAGGGAGACTGGATACACACCTTGCTGGGGTTGTTTGACCCCAGCAGTCTTTCCTGCGCACAGCAGAGGGGCTGAACCTGATGATCTCACAAGGTCCCTTCCAGCCCTAAACTTCTGTGAATCTGTGATACCAACACTGCAAATGAAGGGGGTTTTTCTTCTACCTTCCACTGGTCACAGCCAGAGATCAGGCACCAAATGAGAAGAACCACAACTCTGAGACAATTCCTGTGTTCGTTCCTAACCAAAACAAAGACACTAACTTCAAAGGCGACTAAGCTGATGTCACTTATAACTTGTTGTCTTCTCAACTCATATCCCACAAACCTAGACCCTCCTCTATGCTTTTACACACTTGCAAAGGTATCACCTTACCCCAGCTATTTACTCCCGAATTTGATCCACTGAGTCCAAACATAAGGGAATTCAAGTGACCACCCAATTGTGAAATACAAATTGTTGTTCTGGAGTCTAGGATGAAGCTAAACATTAAAAATGAATAGTCATAGTTTAACTCCTCAAAAAACTATGGGGTCCCAGGCACATCTCTCTTTTGGAAGGGAGGGGAGGGGAGGGAGGCGGTCACTATTCAGCTTAAGGCCAGGTCCCCAACCCCGACTAGTGAATAGTTTAGAACAGAGCTTTCCAAACTTTTCATGTTGGTGACACACTTTTTAGATATGCATCATTTCGCGACACAGTAATTCAGTTCCGGGGGAGGGGCCAAGGGAAGCAGACGCAAGTAAGGGAGCTCCGCGGTGCCCTTCCGCAAAATTTTCTGCATTCCGCGCGACACCTACACACTGCCGCCGACACACTAATGTGTCGCGGCACACAGTTTGGAAAGCTCTGGTTTAGAAACAAAATGGTGGGCCAGCATTATGAGCATCAAAGCTAGCAAGGCTCTCAAAGAAGATGCTTTTGCAGTTTCCTAAAGAAAGCTGGAGTTTGGATCACCTTTATCTGCTACCGCCAGATCCCCATCACAGACTTATACGTGCACAGCACCAATCCAAGAAACCTAGGCAGAATGCTGGAAAAGGAGGATTTAAAAATCTCACACCCCAGGGAAGTGATTATTCCCCTCTATTCGGCATTGGTAAGGCTACATCTGGAGTCCTGTGTCCAGTTTTGGGCCCCTCGTTACAGAAAGGATGTGAACAAATTGGAGAGAGTCCAATGGAGGGCAACAAAAATGGTTCAAGGGCTGGAACATGTGACTTGTGAGGAGAGGCTGAGGAAACTGGGCTTATTTAGTCTAGATAAAAGAAGGCTGAGGGGGATTTAATAGCAGCCTTCAACTACCTGAAGGGTGGTTCATAAAAGCATGGAGCTGGACTATTCTCAGAGGTGGCAGATGACTGAACAAGGAGCAATGGGCTCAAGGGAAGTTTAGGTTGGATAATAGGAAAAACTCTCACTAGGAGGGTAGTAAAGCACTGGAACAGGTTACCCAGAGAGGTTGGGAAAGTTCCATCTTTGGAGGTTTTTAGACCCGGCTAGACAAAGCCTTGGCTGGCATGAACTAGTTGGGGCTGGTTCTGCTCTGAGCAGGGGTTAGACTAGATGTGGCCTCCTGAGGTCCCTTCCAACCCTCATTTTCCATGACTCTAAAAGGGAGGGGAGGGGGAAAAGACAAGGGAATGAAATCCACCATGCAGGTGTCTGGTAAAATAACAGGGGAAGCATATTGATGAGAGGACAGTTAATTCTATAATAATTGTTTTGCGTCCATTTGTAAATGGTTGTTTTTTCATTTGTGAAAGAAGCTGGAAAGAGACCAAAAGCTACAATCTCATCCTGGGAAGGGGAATTCCACACTCAAAGAAGACTTGCTCTCAACAACAGGCCTAGGTCTAAACAGATCTAATTAATTTCTAGACAGATTTTGGAAAAATTGGCTTCAATTTGTCCTGTTTACAGTTTTAAAACAAAACAACCTTTAGGCTAATAAAGTGTAAACACTGAGTGTTTTTGTATCATTTGGAGTTAAACTGTTCCTGTAACAACAGATGCTTTCACAGCATTCTGCTTTTGAAGTTCACAAGCCCGAATCCTATAACTAAATAGGGCAAATGTACCTGTCCCTGAAACTTTAAACTTGTGATCCTGCACAACATGCTACAGCAGCTTGGACCCCACATGGTGCCAAAGTCTGTTCCAGTATTTTGATGACATTCCTTGACGTTTGGAGACTTATCGACATACTACATGGACAACTGGGGCCTTTGCTGCAAGATCTAAGTTGCAGAAATCTGTTTATTTGACTGCTTTCAGATAGCAAAGAAATGCCTTCAGCAAGGTGGATAAAAATCAATGACTTCTTTTTTTAAAAATGAGTTGTTTCTTAAAGACAATAATCAGATTTTTTTATTTAATTGTATTTTTAATTTTTTGTTAAGATGCTTTCAAAAAAAATAAACCTATATAAAGATTGTTTTAATTTAAGATAGGTTAAAGCTCAAAGATATCATCGTGGAATAGGAATTGTAACTTCTAATTATATACCATTTGAGATAATATATTCATGTAACCTTTTTAGAAAAGTTTTATAAATGTCAGAACTGGCCATAGACTACATTAGGGACCCAATCTTATGGGGTTCCCAGAGGTTCCTCTATAGATTAGTAAAGATTAAAGAAGTTTCAGTTCCCAAACTATGGATTTGTGTCTCCAGAGATAACAGCCTTGTTAACAGCAGTATATGGAGATGAGAGATAACAGACCTAATTGCCTACCCATCAGCCCTCTTGTCTCTCTGCAAGTTTGTGTACACAGTCAGGCCCTTACCTCTCTGTAAAAGTGCAAGGTTTCAAGAAGTTAAATTAATAGAGGATATCAACCAACAAGAATGCACTTTCTGTAGAAAACAATGATTAAATCAAGGCTTCCTGGCCAGCCATTTAAATCATGATTTAACCGGATTTGATTTAAATCAAATCCACCCTGATCTTTAGTCTCAATGAACAATTCCCACACCCACCTCCCCCTTCTCAAGGTTATTTTGACCTCCTGGAGCTTTTATATTTATATAGGGACCACATTTGAGTTTAAGATTTTTAACCACTCTATTTTTTTAATATATGTACACACAGACACAGTCATACACACATCTCTACAATTAAAAGGTATTCGAGATTAGTCTAAATAAAAAAAATACCCTTATCTTCACTATTTTCCCATTATACTGCATATATCCCTTTGGTACTTCATCTGCTTGGATGTGAGACCATACTTGTTATTTCATTTCAGTATAATTTCTTTAGGTGCTTGAATCTCATGCAGTGTTAAAACAGTACCACAACCTTGGGTTGCACACAATGAAGAGGTTTACATGCAAATATAAGTTTGCTCTGTCTAGCCATTAAAATTTTCTAATTAATAAAGTTTATCTTTGTAAAAAAAAAAGAAAAAAAAGAAAAAAAGAAAAATCAACCAAGATGAGGACTAAGCTAAAGGAGCCTCTCTGATTATTACATTTTACCTTCCAGATCTAGCAGGTGTTAAACTGCAATTTTATCAGGGCACACCAAATAAAAACAAATAAGACAGTAATAATATTTAATTTGCACTGGCAAAGACCACAATAAACACACCTGAAAGCCTACGCTAAAGGGGATTTCATTTTCTGTGTCAGCAGGCATCCCTTTGGTTATTTACATCTGCTTTATGATAACAAATGCTTTTATATTTAGACATACACATTCAAATGTCTTCAGCATGTGTTCTCAGGGCAAGCTCTATTCAACGGCAAGGCACTCCTGTGTAGAAAAAGAAACTCCAAGCTGTCAGTACTTCTCCACTACAAGGAATGTTTTGAGCCCTAAGAGATTTCAACACTCAACCAAATTGAGACACTATTTATAAACTACTTCCGACTGGGAGGTCCATTCTAACAACTACCGAGATACTACTTTTGATAACACTGACAACCACATCCTAACGTAAGGCAAGGTATAAGACATCACACCCAGCATCTTGGGGTTTGGATGTCTACAAGGTAGATATTGATATCTGTCATTTGGCATATCAATCTAGGTACCTAATAGGGGTACACCGATAGAGATTTTCTTGGCTGATACCGATAGCCAATTATTCACCGGGCATATTTTTTGTATATAGAAGTGAAGATACAAAACTTCTTGAGGAAGGTAGAACAGTAGTCAATAGCTGCAATTTGTAAATGTTGTCAGTTTTAAAGTACGGGTGACTGTACTATCTAGACCTGATATCATTGACTCCAAGATGAACATGGGCCGACAACGCGAGGTCACGGTCGGCAGGGCTAACCGGACCCTATCATGCATCCACAGGTGCATCTCGAGTAGGTCCAAGGAGGTGATCCTCCCCCTCTACGCGACACTGGTCAGGCTGCAGCTGGAGTACTGTGTCCAGTTCTGGGCACCCCACTTCAAGAGGGATGTGGACAACATTGAGAGGGTCCAGAGGAGGGCCACCCACATGATCCGGGGACAGCAGGGCAGACTCTACAATGAGAGACTACGGGACCTGAACCTGTTCAGCCTTCACAGGAGAAGGCTGAGAGGGGACCTTGTGACTGTCTATAAACTCACTAGGGGGGGGACCAGAAGGGTTTCGGGGAGACCTTGTTTCCCCTAGCGCCCCCCGGGATAACAAGGAATAACAGCCACAAGTTGTTGGAGAGTAGGCTTATATTAGACATCAGTGAGAACTACTTCACAGTCAGGGCGGCTAGGATCTGGAACCGACTTCCAAGGGAAGTGGTGCCGGCTCCTACGCTGGGGGCCTTTAAGAAGCGGCTCGATGCCTACCTGGCTGGGGTCACTTGAGCCCAGTTTCCCTCCTGCCGAGGCAGGGGGGCGGACTTGAAGATCTACAAGGTCCCTTCCGACCCTACTTCTATGATTCTATGATATTGGGCAATACCGGTCTGGTAACTGATTTACAAGAGCAGAGCCACGCAGCAGAGAGAGCAGCACCCTGCAGGTAAGTGAGCAGAGAGGAAGGGGCATGGGGGGCCAGAGATTGACAGCCCCATAGTGAGGGAGGGAGTGGGGCAAGGACAGAGGCTGGAGCTGGGGGTGTTACCCAGCCAGGTTGGTGAATGGGACCCCAGGGCTGGGACAGGGAGCAGATTGGAGCCATGGGCTGTTCATCCAGAGGATCAGTGTCCTGAGCTTTAGTTCAGTTTAGCTCAGTGAATGAGCTTTAGTTCAAGAGTCCCCACCGCCATTTTTAAGCTTGGGGACACGTTTAGAAGCGGAGCCAAGCAGGGCGAGGGCAGATGCAGACTGCTTGCTGTGGGCTCAGAGCTCTCTGCCCTGCTGCTTTTGCCCCGAGAGTCGCATGCTAGCCCCACCACATCCCCTGCTCGCCCAGCAGCAGGAGGCACAATTCGCTACCCCTGCTGCCACTGGGTGGGCAGGGGGTATGCCGTCAGCATACAGCTCCTGAGGCAGAAGGCAGCAGGGCAGACAGCCCTGAGCCCACAACAGGCAGCCTGCCTCTGCCTCATGCACAAATCTGGGGAGGTGGGGAGCACATGCCCCCCCATGCCTTTCCCAGAGGTGCACAAAGCAGCAGGGAGCTCTCCCCTCCCCACTTGCCCCCTGGACAAGCTGCCCGTGGCTCTGTCCTGCTCCCTGCCTCGGCCCCAGGGTCAAATTCAGCGCCCTGGCTGGGCAGTGCCCCCAGCTCCAGTCCCCACCCCACTCCCTCCCTCACCGTGGGGGCCTCAATCTGCCTTCCCCTCCACAGACTTACCTGCAGGGTGCTACTCTCCACACTGCCCAGCTGCACTTCTGGCCATGTGCATGCCATAGTCTGGGGGCCCCAGCCAGATGGCATATTATATTTATTGGTGCGTTATCAACTACACCAGCCCAAAAAAGCCAATAATGTTAATTTTCCTTTTATTGGTGTCAAGCCAATATGACATTGATACATTGGTGCACCTCTAGCATCTAATCCTACTTTTGGAAGTGGAGACCATTCACAAGTCCCATTTTGAATAATAAATATTCATCCCAGGCCAAAATCCCATTAACATAAAGGGTTGTATCATTTTAAACCAACAATCTCCTATTCAGAAAAATCAGCGTTACCCAATCAATTTTATGAGAGGAAGACCTCAAATATTCCAGTTATTAATACAGGTGAGGAAATGCTTCCATCTGTGGTAACGAACAGGTGTGTGCATCTCATGTATCACTTCTTTCAGTATTTATGAAAGATAATGATTGTGATATAGTTGATATTGAAGTTTAGCTCTAGGTATAGTGCTTAGCCAAAGCCACCACCTTATTTTTTTTCCTCTTATAACTACTGCTAGTCACTAATGAAAAGCAGTACTGGCAATTTGCAATTTGACTGTTTAAAGACATTTGTGAAAATCTGTTCAGCTCTAAAGTAAGATTTACTAGCAAGACCAGAATGTGCAACCCTGTCATGTATGACAGTGGGGGACTTTTGCAAATACTGAACACAAGTAAGTTTCTGCTGCTGATTGACAGCAAATGTTATATGTTCCTAAATGGCCTCCAACAACCCTGGAAGAGGTTATAACTTCTCTTTCAAAGCATGAGAGACTTTTGAAAGGGAAAGTCTGCATGATCATGTAACAAATACAAAATGATGTTCTCCGAACAAAAAATGAATTTTAGACAAGACCCTGACCCTCCAAATGGGGGGATGCATGTGGGGGAATGTCATCTGTTGCCTTCCCTCCTCTCTTACCAGAGCTGTCAGAGTGCAGTAGTATCAACTAGGGGGTCAACAACATATGGCCCAGCACCAGCGCAGATCCCCGCCAGCTAGGAGCTGCACATGTGCCAGGAATGGGAAGCAGCGGGCTGAGAGAAGGAGCAGCTCCTAGTTTCCTCGTCCCAGTGCAGGCACAGGAAAAACCCTTCACTGATGACATCCCACTGAGGCCACCTGGCCCTGTGTCAGCCAAGCTATTCCAGCCCACAACTTCTTAAAGGCCGCCAGCCCTTGAAGTACAAGAAAGAATGTCACCCAGCTACCACCAAGGAAGGTTACCAAGTCACTAGGCTCCATTTAGAGAGAGATGTCAACAGAAGCTTCTTAAGCAAGGACTTTCTTTGATGTGATGTAACCTGTCAGTTTCCTGCTACAATCCTTTGAACACTAAGCCAAGGCCATAATTTCTGCAAGTTCTCCAGCAAAAGTCAGAAGCTATTGCAGGCATATAACACTCACTGTGGAGATTATGTGACAAGCAGTTTAACAGCAAGAAGGTTGCACCCTTTCCTTTCAGATGTAGGCCAGCTATAATAAGCTATAGCTGTCCACTCCAGACTAGAATAATTGCAGGGCATTATGCACAGAAGTACATCTGCAAGCTATCGCAAATGGAACAGCCTGCTTATACAGCACCTTTCCATACGGAACACCCGTGTCACTTGATCTGTGCCAACTGCCAACTGATTTCTAGGTGAAATGCAAGATGTTAATTATATCACACCAAATCCTATATTATCTGAGCTCCCTCCAGAAATCTAAGATGACATTTGTGATCTTGATAGACGATGCCTAGGAATTCTGTAAACTCTCCAGCAATAAACACTGAAAACTAGATCCTATTTCGTCTATTAGGTGCTTAAATGGATGTAGGTATTTTATTGAGGTACTATTCCAGTCTGTTCAAGTCCCAGAAAAATCCATTAATACATCTGCTTCTGTAACATGCTATCATTGTAGCCTTAATACCAAGTCACAAAAAGACCTGAGATGGAGGAGAACTCGTTCATTTTTTGCATTATCATTTCTTCAGGGACTTTACCTGGGTGGAATAAGATTGTACTGAGTATCTACTAGGTTGAACAGGATCTGGACCTAAGCTTGCGAAATCTTACTAGCATTTTGGTTAAGAGCTAGAGAATTTAAAAAGAAAATTTATGCTGGAGGCCAAAATAAACCTAATTTACCCTGCTCATTCTGTTCTACTTGCTACTTCTGAATTGCCTCTTAGCTGTACAATTTAGAAACTTTTCCCACTAGTTTATACAGTTGATGAATTAGGCAACTCATCTTGTGGCTTATGTATATGTTAAAAGTCATGGTTCTAGCTGCAATCTCTAGGGAGCCTCATATGTTATACTTGGCATATTATTTCTTGTGGCTCTGCTAATATAGAGTCAGCACTATATTTTTCAGTCACTTCAGTAACAAGTCCACCAACACAGAAAACATTCAAAAGGAGATTGCAGCCTGATGGTATCCCCTCTGAACACGACCCGAGTTTTCTTGCACAAAAAATGATAGTCTACATCAACACACTCCATTATGACAATCAAATAAAATGTAGATTCAAAGTATTGACTCACATGATTAAGGCTTCCCATTCAAAGAAATTCTCTTCATTCATAGGCCCTGTTTTAAAAAAAAAAGGAACAGTACTGCTTTACTAAGAACAGGAACGGGTACATACCTATAATATATTAAATCTATTTAACTTCTTACCTGCTACTATCCCTTCCGGTGGATTCAGGGTCAACTCTGTAAAATTCAAAATGAGAAAAGACTGTTATGGACACACATGAATCTCTTTATATTACTGAAAATTCCAAGAGGAGGATGTTTAACCTTTCAACTGGATTACTATTCCTTAGCATGCCATTTCTTGACAATAAAAGAACAGCTAGACATCAGGGAAAGCTTGGGAACAGTCTAGTTCCTCCCATCATATTCTACTCTCCCTACCAAGACTTCCCAAATAGAAGGACCAATATATTACACCTTTCCATAAACAATACAAGAAATGAATTGCTAGCCAACCTAGCTTTAAATCTTAAACCTACCAAGGACAAGTTTTCTAGATTACAACAATCTGAATTTTAGGAGGAAAAACCAACTGTTCCACAAACCCAAATGTGCACTTTTCTTTCTAAAGGTGGAATGTCCTGAATTCGCATGGAGAGTGAATGAAATCCAAACAAGGAGAGAATCCTACTTCTATAGCCTCACCACCAAGGCAAAGGATGCATTTACACCAGTTTAAGTTACATCAATGTTATACACTTAAAGTAGAACACCACCAGAATCCAGAGCAGACAAACATGCCGCTATGCAGGGGTTTCATAGATTTCATAGACATCAGGGCTGGAAGGGACCTCAGAAGATCATCGAGTCCAGCTCCCCACCCAAAGGGCAGGAAGTCAGCTGGGGTCATAGGATCCCAGCAAGATAAGCATCCAGTTTCATCTTGAAGGTGTTCAATGAAGGCGCTTGAACCACCTCCGGTGGCAGGCTGTTCCAGACCTTGGGGGCTCGGACAGTAAAGAAATTCTTCCTTATGTCCAGCCTGAAACGATCTTGAAGTAGTTTGTGACCATTCGACCTCGTCATCCCTTGGGGCGCTCTGGTGAACAAACGTTCCCCTAGATGCTGGTGGTCACCCCTGATAAACTTGTAGGTGGCCATCAGATCACCCCTGAGCCTGCGCTTTTTCAGGCTAAAGAGCCCCAGGGCTCTCAGCCTGTCATCGTAGGGTCTGCTTCCCTGACCTCTGATCATGCGCGTGGCTCTTCTCTGGACTCTCTCAAGCTTCTCCACATCCTTTTTGAATTGTGGAGCCCAAAACTGGACGCAGTACTCCAGCTGCGGCCTCACTAAGGCCGAGTACAGGGGGAGGATGACGTCCCGGGATTTGCTTGAGAAGCATCTATGGATGCAAGCCAGCGTTTTGGTCGCTTTACTAGCCGCAGCATCACACTGAAGGCTCATGTTCATCTTGTGGTCAGTCATGACCCCCAAGTCCCTTTC
>NW_005842600.1:680862-701107 GCF_000455745.1 Alligator sinensis | reverse complement strand
GCGTCAGTTGTCAGTTGCCCCATCTGGCTCAGCAGGGGTCCAATGTTGCCTCTGCTTTTCCTCCGGCTCCCCACATATCTGAAAAAGGACTTCTTATTGTCCTTGATGCTCAAAGCTAGCTGGAGTTCAGTTGCAGCCTTGGCTTTCCTGGTCTGCTCCCTACAGGACCGGACCAGTGCAGAATAATCCTCCTTGGAGGTGACTCCCATCCTCCATCCTTTGTAGGCCTTTCTTTTTAGCCTCAGGAGATCTGCTAGGTCCCTGGAGAGCCAGGGGGGCTGCTGTGCCCTCTTGCTGCCTTTCCTCCGAGATGGAATAGACTTAGTTTGTGCATTGAGGATCGCTCCCTTGAGGAGCAACCACTCCTCTTGAACTCCCCTCTCCCTGTGGTCACGGTCCCTTAGGGCCTCACTGACAAGCCTCCTTTGCTTGTCAAAGTCGGCTTTCCTGAAGTCAAGGACTTGCGCGTTGCTGACCGACTTGCCAGCTTTTCGGCGGATGGTGAAGGTGATCAGCTCGTGGTCGCTGTCACCCCGCTTCCCATCGATCACTAGGTCGCCGACTAGGTCATCCCCAGTAGCCAGTACCAGGTCGAGCAGCGCTTTGCCTCTCGTTGGCCCATAGACTTCTTGAGTCAGGTAGAGGTCATCCACGCACGAGAGGAAGCTCTGCGACCGCTCAGATTTTGCTGAGCGATCCTCCCACGAGATGTCTGGGTAATTGAAGTCACCCATGACAACCATGGTCCTGGAGCAAGCTGCCTCAGCCAGTTCCTGGGCAAACTCCTGGTCAAGCTCAGGACTTTGAGTGGGAGGTCTGTAATAGACTCCCACCATTGTGTCCCCTGTGCCGTGTTCCCCACGGATTTTAACCCAGAGGGTCTCCAGCCGTCCACCTTTTATCTACTCAATCTCTCCTGTACAGGGTATAGCCATCTATACCCATGGTCCAGTCATGGGTGGAGTCCCACCAGGTCTCCATTATCCTTATGACATCATAATTATTTGCACTGAGCAGGAGGATGAGCTCCTCCTGCTTATTCCCCAAGCTCCTGGCATTAGTGTACAGGCAGGCAAGTGCCCCCTGGGAGGCTCCTTCCTTGCCCACAGATTTTACCAAGGCTGTGGCAGGGGTGGGCTCCCTGAAGCGCCGTGATCTGCTGGCTTTGCAAGGATTGCTCAGCGGGCCAGCAGTGGCGGTAGTCCCCCCGTCCCCCAGCGGGCTTAGTTTAAAGCCCGGTGGAGCAGGTCAGTCAGTTTGGCTGAGAAGGGTAACTGTACACAAAAGCAGGCACTGTTATAATACTACTGGGGGAAGAAGCAGGTACCTGTGTGTTTGCAACAAGTAAAAAGCTACTCCGGGATAAGCTGCAGACACATGACCACTATATCTGCATTACTTACACGAGTGCAGTTTTACCCTCAATTTTCTATGCGATAATTCTACACCAGATTCAAGTTATATTGGACGAGGGCTGTATTTTATCTGTCCACCTGTATGAAACAGCATAAAGCAACGTATGTCTAGGGCAGGGGTCGGCAACACCCGGCACGCGTGCCAAGCATGGCACACAAGGCCATTTTGCTTGGCACACCACAGCCAGCCCCAGCTCTGGGTAGCTGCTACTCCCAGCAGGGCTTGCAGTGTCCTAGCTGCGTGCTGGGAGCAGCCCGGGCTCCTGGCTGGCAGCAGCGCCTCAGAGCCGGGGCCGGGTGCAGCCGGGATGCTCCAAACAGCTGAGCAGGCAGTGAGGGAGGGGCCTGAGGCAGCGCAGCCCCAGTCTCTCCCCTGCTCCTGGCACAGCCCTGGGCTCTGGGCAGCTGCAGCAAGCAAGCAGCAGGCAGGCTGCAAACAGCTGTACCGGGCTCCATAGCTCCGGCATCAGCTCCATGCTGGCGGCGACTGCATGGGCACCTCGGGGCAGACAGCAGGGCCTGCCGCGGGGCGTGGGGAGCCCGCCCCAGCTGTTGCCAGCCTGCCCACTGCAGCTGCCCAGAGCCCAGGCTGGCTACAAACAGCTGCACTGGGCTCTAAAAGCTTACCATTACTTCTGTGCCAGGAGCAGGGGAGAGACCAGGGCTGCAATGCCTCAGGCCCCTCTCTCACCGCCCACTCCGGCGCGCAGGTGCAAGTGCCAGTGCGGAGCTGATGCCAGAGCCCAGCACAGCTGTTTGGAGCCTCCTGGCTGCAGCCGGCCCTGGCTCTGGGGAGCTGCTGCCAGCTGGGAGCCCGGGCTGCTCCCAGCAGGTAGCTGGGATGCTGCAAGCCCTGCTGGGAGCACCCCGGGCTCCCGCCGCTACCCAGAGCCAGGGTAGCTGCTGACAGCCACAGAGCCCAGGCTGGGGGGCCAGGGCTGGGAGGCACAGGGCTGCAGGGCTGGGAGGCACAGGGCGAGGGGCACGGGGTGGCGGACAAGTAGGGCATCCTGCCGTGTACCCCTTGCCCTCATTTTGTTTTTCTTCCATGCTGGCACTCCGACACCTTCCAAGGTAGGCATTGTGGTGTTTTTCAGTACTCCGGCCAAAAAATGTTGCCTGCCCCTGATCTAGGTTGTCACTGGACTAATTCAGAATGAATGGCATCTATATTGCTGACATGAACCAGAAGTAGAAAGAAAAGAAGCAAGAAGAGCCGATGGGAATAAATGCCTTCAGGGCTTGATATACCCCCTCGCTGAACACAAATGACCCAGTTTATGGCTTGGAAAACAAGGTGGGGAGGCAGGGAGATGACCACAGAACAGGCTGAAGCAGCTTACTAGTTAAGGCATCTTTGTGGGCTAAGGACAGCCACAGCCTGGCTAAAACAAACCTTTACTTCATCGATGTGTTTCACTTGTAGCTTCATACTGTTCCCAGTTCACCGAGTTACAGTAGACTTAAATACCTGAGCATCTCATTTCAGACACTGGTATGAAATGGAGTTCTGTGCCCCAGGCTGCTCATGCCCTGCTGGAGTAAAAACTAGAACGGCTGATAGGAGCTGGCTCTTTAGCTAAATGAAGATCAGAATAGAAGCCTGTCACAGAAGTCTCCTGATAAAATTTTAGGAATAGATTTAAACTTAGGCTTATGAATGATTTTAACCCTCTGGAGAACTAGGAACAGGCAGTTACAGACAGGACTTCTAGTTTTCCACCTCTGAGTAGAAAAGATCCCTATAACAGACTTCCTTACAAGGGGAGTATTTAGGTGGGGAGGAGGGATATGAAAGAAGAAAAAAAGACAAGCAAGAGAGTTCAAGGAGTTATCGCTCTGCCTCACCAAGAGTGTTTCATGTCAAGACAGTGCATAATGTCAGTAATCGAGGCTGTAGTATGGCCTGTGAAAACATGGTGCCTTTAAGTCAAGAGGGGGAATACTTGTGTTATTTCCCATAACTGTAAGCACACTTCTAAACTGGCATTTCTGCTACCAAAATGGCAGAGGAGTGTTCAGATGCCAGACTCCGAGCTGACAGAGCAGCAAATAATCCTCAGATGTGTATCACTGCAAAGCAGATGCATCAAAGAGCTAGACACTGGAGTCATGTCATATCCTGCAGGGCTCCTGGAGGGGCCAAGAGTTTGACATGGGGATGAGCAGGGGCAGGGCTTGCTACCAAAATTTGCAGTACAGAGCTGTTTAGGGCATATTTCAGCAGCAGAGCAAGTGACAACTGCGTTAACCCTCATGGCTTCTGGATGTTACTCATGCCACTGCTGCTTGTTCCACTGCCGGACCTGGGTCTGGATCCAGATTCAGCCCAGGGGCCAAACAAGTTTGACAGTCCTGATGTAGGCTCATGCAAGGCACCAGCTGTTCATCTGGTGGAATATCCAACTCTTGACAGCTAGAGATGCAGGCCTTGAATTTACATAATCTCAACAACCTGGCACAACTGTATGACCACTCGTGGTGCTCTGGCAAGGTGCCAGAGGACTGGAAAAGAGCCAACGTGGTCCCCATTTTCAAAAAAGGGAAGAAAGAGGACCCAGAAAACTATAGGCCTGTTAGTCTTATCTCGGTCCTGGGGAAGCTCTTTGAGAAAATTGTACAGGAACACATCTGCAAGGGACCAGCAGGGGAGATTATTCTTAGGGGCAACCAACATGGGCTCATTAGAGGCAGGTCCTGTCAGACCAACCTGGTTGCCTTCTACGACCAGGTCACAAAAGTCTTGGATGCAGGTGTTGCGGTGGACGTAGGCCTTCAACACTGTCTCTCACCCCATCCTCATTAAAAAATTAGGTGACTGTGGTGTCAACGCCTACACGTTCAGATAGGTTGCAAATTGGCTGGAGGGCCGCACCCAGAGAGTGGTGGTAGACGGGTCATTTTCAACCTGGAGGGACGTGGACAGTGGGGTTCCCCAAGGCTCGGTTCTCAGGCCTGCGCTGTTCAATATCTTCATCGGCGACTTGGACAACGGGGTGAAAAGCACCTTGTTCAAGTTTGCAGATGACACTAAGATGTGGGGAGAAGTGAGCACACTAGATCTGGACAGGTTACAGAGATGGGCAGATGAGAATATGATGGGTTTCAATATGGACAAGTGCCAGGTGTTGCACTTGGGGAGGAAGAACCAGCAGCATACCCACAGGCTGGGGAACTCCCTTCTTGTCTGCACAGAGGCAGAAAAGGATCTTGGAGTCGCTACTGATTCCAAGATGAACATGGGCTGCCAATGTGGGGATGCAGTCAGGAAGGCTAACCGCACTTTGTCATGCATCCATAGATGCATCACGAGCAGGTCCAAGGAGGTGATCCTCCCCCTCTATGCGACATTGGTCAGGCCGCAGTTGGAGTACTGTGTCCAGTTCTGGGCACCGCACTTCAGGAGGGATGTGGACAGTATCTAGAGGGTCCAGAGGAGGGCCACCCACATGATCAGGGGGCAGCAGGGTAGGCCCTATGAGGACAGGCTACGGGACCTGAACCTGTTCAGCCTCCACAAAAGAAGGCTGAGAGGGGATCTGGTGGCCACCTAGAAGCTTGCCAAGGGGGACCAGCAGACAATGGGAGAGTCCCTGTTCCCCCGAGCACTAACAGGAGTAACAAGGAACAACGGCCATAAATTGACTGAGAGTAGATTAAGGCTAGACATCAGGAGGCGCTAGTTCACTGTCAAGGCAGCTAGGAGCTGGAACCAACTTCCAAGGGAAGTGTTGCTCACCCCTACCCTGGGAGTCTTCAAAAGGAGGCTAGACAACCACCTAGCCAGGTTCATTTGACCCCAGCATCCTTTCCAGCCCATGGCAGGGGGTCAGACTTGATGATCTGCTTAGGTCCCTTCCGACCCTACCAATTATGAAACTAAGAAACCATATTTCTGCTTTGCTATTGGAGAGAGGTCAATCCTCCTTTCACATTTCCACAATTTATCTCCAGCTCTAGTAGTTTCACAGGTGACCAACCTATGTGTGCTGCAAGCAGTAAAGGAAGCCTCTGTGCGTGACGGACCCAGGAGTAACATACGCCAGGGAGCAGATGGAAGAGCCGCAGATCAAGCAGGGACCACAGGGCAGGGAAAAGCAGACTGTGCACAGGAAGGGGATAGGAACTGCACTTGGGTGGTGCAGGGCTTAATTTATAGCATGCTCGCCAGAAAGATTGGCTCCTACTGATCTAAGTGAAGCCCAAGGATTCCAGTTCCCAAGTGGCACACAGCATTAATCCCTAACACCAAGTTAGGCAGGAGCTGCTAAAAAAATCACATCAGAAAAGAAATTCATGAGGAAAAAAAAAAGCAAGATGCAGGGATTTTAAAGCACAGGGGTTTGTAAAAAGCCCAAGATGAAACAATGTTACCAGAAATATGCATTTTACTGAAGGCCAATTAGGTTTGTAAACAGTCTGCCTTTTCGCAGGCCTTTTGAGAACTTCATTATGCACTTATCAGTTTGGCATGGCCTCCAATGAGTTATTCAATGCATTGCTTGGAAAGCATGAAGAGCACAGACTTACTTGAATGCTGCTGGTGCCTGACAAGACTCCAAACTGGGCTTCAGGAAACCAAGGGTCTATCCTGCCTCTCCAATACTGACCTACTGTGGACAAGTCACTTCCCACTTCTGCCTCAACATCCCCACTGGAAAACCGGAACCTGATACTTCCTCCCTGTTTCATCTGCAGCGCTGGGATCTGAAGATGAAGATACTTTATCTAGCATTTATTATTCAATATTTTCCTCACTCTTATCAAAAACAAGGAGAGTTAGTCATGTTAGTCTGAAGACAGGCAAAAGGCCATTTGAAGGCAAAGTTGTGGAAGAAATCATCCACAGACTGGATTGTGTTAAGCACGGTGAGACTACAGATTCTTGCCCCATTACCTGAACTAGCTTTTTTAAACTCTATATCCCTTAATGGGTTAACTGCCTGTTTATCCCTACTGACCTATTCAACCCCCACCTTCTTCCCTCCCTCTCAGCAGTGACCCTTCCTTTATCCTTTGCATTTAAATTCTCCTACTTTCTGAAAGTCCATTTGTAGCACCTAGTTAAGTAGGCTTTCACCTAGGGAAGCTTGTGCCTTTATGAACTAGTCAATCTCTCTATGGCTGAAAACAGACAACCACTGATTCATACCAGAGTGTTTTGGGGCTCCTATACATGTGCAGGGAGCCTGCTCTGATGCACTGTAATGCCAGCACATCACAGCAGCCTCAATTAATCTGCTGGAGCACAGAAATTCCTGTGCTCCAGCAGCCTCTGGAGTCGCACGTATCAGCATACCCACACTGAAAATGGCAGCGGGGAGCTTTAAACTAAAGCTCATTTGACAAGCTTTAGTTCAAAGACCCCCACCGCCATTTTTCAGTGCAGGGATGCCGAAAGTGGGACACTCCAGGTACTTTTAATCAGCATGAATCTCAGAGCTGAGCTAATTAAAGAGCCCCTCTCCCAGCCCAAAGCATGGGTATAAACACCCTTGGGTGCACCAAATCCAGACCATACAGACAACGAAACTCAATGCCCGCTTTAAGTACCTGCGAATTACTCAAATTAACACTCTGCCTCAGCTAATTCCACTTAATTACCATTTAAGCCTTGGTATAAGCAGCTAAACCCTGCCTGTTTTGGTGCCAGGCAGTCAGAGACTAAGCCAGTATCTCCCTCAAGCTGGTTGTCTGTTTTTACCCTGAGGTACCATCCTGCCCCGCATGCTCATCCACAATAGAAACATTCCCTCCACTGAGCTCATCCACCTCACTTATAATTACAATTCCTTGTCATGGCAAGTGAATCCCCCTTGTCACTATTTTAGAAGCTGAAGTATTTTTATGACACTATGATCATGTTACAGTATTTCTTTAGGGGTTGAGTTTCAATAACCGATTAGGGATAAGCTCTAAGTATACTGTTCAAGAAAGGGAAGGGCATTTTCAGTGGCAGGTTTCAAAATAACATTTACCAGCTGCAGGGACCTTGCCTAAACATTCATCACTTGCTATTTCATGAGAGAGTAGCTGATTATATCCTGTCCAGCTGCAGTACAGGCTTTTTCTCTTTCAGCTCCAGATGGGCTTTCTCCAATTGTAAGAGCAATCAGACTGAAACAATGTTGGCTTCTGTCCTGAAATAGGAAGGATCATATCCCCTCTAAGTACTTTTTAATACTGTCTGATCTAACTATGGATAGTCTTTGCCGCATGTTATTTACATCTCTACACTGTATGCGTGTATGGCTAATGGCTTCAATAACTAGTAGCAGTGAATCTCTCAATTAATAGAAAGGAAATATTTTTTCTCATAATGCATAATCAAACACTACTAATTAGTTAGATGGAGACTGTAGAAATGCAATTTCAAAAGGATCACCATTTCAAACGGTTAGATTCAGACATTAGAAGCAAGATTTGTCCCAGATCACCCAGCCAACCTGAAGCAGAGCTGGGAAGAGGACTCTAATCTTCAAACCCTCAAACACAAGTTTCAAACAAAAGAAAGCTTCTCTCTCAAGAATAATGTTAAACCAAGTTCAGATTTTACACAGTATTAACTTCAGAACACTAGGATTAAAGATCACAATCTTAACTGTTCTGTTATTAAATGCACTATATATGGGGCGGGGGGAGGGAATCCAAACAAGAATCTGCCATAGAAATCAATCAACATGCAAATCACCACCAAAATAAGAAAAACTAAATCTGCCTTCAGTCACCCTCACCTATTTATTCACCTCCCTGCAATATCCATGAGTCAGAGAAAACAAATGAGCTTTGTGATGTGGCCTGAAAAGTAATGCATCTGGGCTCTGGCACAGTTCAGAGTTAGCTCTTTCCATGGAAGATAACCAAGAAACTGGATGTGTTCAGCCCTATCTTTTATTGGATCAACTATGTATTTGGCAGAGATGCCCAACTACTGTATATGCATTCTGCTGAAAAGCTTAGCTTGTCTAACATCTCTCCCAACTATACTGCTGGTGAACTAAAAAGATACTGCCAAACAAATCCTGCTAGTTGCATATTCTTATCTCTGGACCATCACAGCTACAACACAACTACATCACTACTATAGAAGATAACTAACATAATAAGTAAAGTATCTCACTCTATATAAAGTGTAGGCCCAAAAGCAAAAATTGTAAGGAACTCAACTAAAAAATATACACATACAAGTTTACAATAAAAACAGAACATCTCAAGAGACTTGACTAGGACTATGAGCAAAATTTTAAAATACGTTTCCCTTCCGAAAGCTGAGTTAAGCTAAAAATTCTAAGGGTAAGATAGAAATGTGACTTCTACAGAGTACTATGACTGTGCATTTGCTTATAATACTTCAGCATACAGCAAAAAAGAAAGGAAGATAAATTAGGATTTAGATTTGTTTCTGCTTCTGGTAACAAACATGTAAGAGACAGCCTATTAGTACAATTATGTCTCCCTGATGGAGAAAACGCATCAGGCAGTTTATAATTTACCTATAAATACTTATCTTCACAGACACATGGTTTTGACTACAGTAAGCAAAGAACTCCATGCCTTTTAGAATGGAGGATATTCCAGAGAGACATGAAAGCTGAGATTCAGCGTACCAAACTTTCCAGCTGGAGTCTCCAGAGGTAACATTACTCCATGGTATATTAATATTGCCAATGATGTTAACTGTTCAGAAGACTACATTCTATTATAGTTTGCCAGTTTCATCTCAAGGGAAACCCAGAAATAGAACAGGAGATGATGCTACTACAATCCAATCAGGACCTGCTGCAGAGCTGTGGAATTCATATAATGCCTGGCAGTATTGTTGTTCTGCTCAATATTGTTGTTCTGCTCAATTTTTAAGATTACTAGGCCCACCGTTTCAAGAACAGAGCATTTAGACAAACAACTAAAACCAGGATCAGCAGCTTTGTCCAACAGAAATTTGCTATGTCCTTTCAACTGGGAATGTTTCCGTTAAAAAAAACAAACTGTTGAGACTTCCAATTGCAAGCAGATGGTAATTTTTCTTTAAATCTGCGCTTCTGAAAGGTGATAGAGAACTTTCATTTGTAGGACTGTCAAGAGCATCAAAAGAAGTTGCAGCATACCTTGCTGCTAACCTGCTACTAATGTGCAGTTGCACAAATAGCTTACTCTTCATGCCCCATCAATCTTCACACTCACTGTGAAAACACACAAGGGCCTATATAAATTCCTGCATCCCATCTCGGGTATAGTTACTCACAAGAAATTAAATGGATTGATGCGACCAAATGATTTCACTGGCATCAACCTCCTACTGGAGAAGAATAATTATCTAAGCATTTCCTATCTGGACCAAGCAAGACACTGCCAAGGTTTCTTTGTTTTACTGAAGAACAGGTTCTGAAGCTGCTTACTGGCTCATTCTGGAAGCAGTGATACTTCTATTTATCATACTCATTTTGTCACGGTACAGCAATTCTCAACCAGAGTGTCAGGACACCCTCAGTGCTCCTCTCTGCCTTGCTGCTGCCCTGCTCATCACTGCCAAGAGGTAAGTACTGTAATACATTAGTTTTTGAAATGGGGTGCTGCTCAATTCACGAAAGCTATGCCTCAAGTCTAACAAGGAGTCCCTTGAATCCAAAACTGTTGAGAACCACAGGTTTAGGAAAATGAGCATGTACTCAACAAGCAGAAGACCTGTAACTCCACCATATATAAGCAGAGAGAGGTAGCTCACTGTTAGTCTGCAGTCACTCAGAACACAGGGTAGAAATGCACCTTTATAGACTAACTCAACAAGATAGATGCACATGCAGCACAAGCTTTTGTGAACCAAAGTTTACTTCATCAGATGCTGTCATTTGAGGAAGTGAACTTTAGTTCACAAAAGCTTTGCTCTCTCTCTCTATAGATCTTGTTTAATTAGTCTGGGGTGCTCAACCTGCAGCCCACAAGCCAAATGTGGCCTGTGGGACTTGCCAGGGGTTGGGAAATTTGGCAGCAGAGGAACAGTGGCAGTTAATATGGCCACCCTTCCTCACTGCCAAATTCCTAAACCCCAAGCACCATGCAGCAGGTCGGGGCCAGGCCACACTGCTCCCTTCTCCTTGGCTGCTGGATCAGGGTTGGGCCATGTCCCCTCCTCCCTGCGGCAACATCAGGTGCCAAGTACCCTTCTCCCGCTCTACAGAGCCAGATGGGTTCCCACTGCAACTGCCCCAGGTGCCAGATCAGGACCATAGACCATCCACTGCCCATCTGGCCCATCAGCCACAGAGGTTGAGCAGCAGTGAGTTAGTATATTAAAGGTGCTTATCTCCCCTGCCTTCTGTCCAACATCTATCCAACAGCTGCAGCAAGTGACCTTTTCTCCTTTGAGGAAAGGGTCCTCTCCTTTTCCATGTCACATATAACTAAGAAAATTAAGAACAGGAATACCACGGGCCCAGCAACAACATATATTGCAAGCCATGCAGGTCGAGCCTGCTGTCCCAACTTAGAGGCAACAAGAAAAAAAACACAGAGCAACGTCTCTGCGGGCCATCTGCATCAGCCTGGCTTTATTCAGACATGCATTTAGAGACCTGCCAATGGTGGGATTGACACAGCACTTTTATGCATTGTGGCTGGGAGCAACAAAGCAGCCGTGAGGGCAGGGTGAAGCAAAGCAACCTGGGGGGAGGCTCCCTCTGCTGGGATGCCTGCACCACCTGCCAGCACTGTCTCCCTCTCTGGCTGCTTTCAAAGGAGGGCAGGGGGTGATGAACGTTTTGAAGTCTTGGTCCAAAACTGCGCTGATCTCATTCGCACTTGGCTTTGTGGCTCTCGGTTTTCTTTAGCAGCAGCGCTGCCTGGACAGCGAGCGGGACCCTGCCCTGAGCAACGATGTCTCCCCAGCAGTGACTCTGGGTTGCGGCCGGCCGGCTGGCTGGCTGGGGGTGGCGGGGACGATGCACGTTTCTTGTTGCCGCAGGCAGCGCTCCTTGCCGATGCCAGCCGTCAGGCCTCCACTGCTGAGGCCAAACGGCCCGGTGCCCAGCTCCACTCTCCAGAAATGCCCTGGCGAGGTCCACGGGGTGCGCAGGAATACGTGGGCCTGGGTTTGGACCTCGCCTCCCGGGCAGCCACAACGACGTGCAGGATAGCAGCCCGGGGTTGAGGGCGGCCCATGGGGGGGGGTGGTGACAGCCCGCGGGAAAGCCCCTTCCACCGTGCTGCCCCCGCCCCACCACCGCCCGGGGAAGCCACGCGCACACGTCGCCGAGAAATACGGTAAGGCTGCGGGCGGCGAGAAGCAAGGGGCGCGCGCCTGCCAGAAATAGGTAGGCTGAAGGCCTCGGGGCCCAAGACCCCCCCGGGGTACCGCCCGCCGCTCACTCACGCTTGTACTCGGCCATGAGCCGCTTCAACGCCGTGCCCGCCATGGCCGCCCGCGACCCCGCCGCCTCAGCGCTTCCGGGTTCAGCCGAGCGCCATAGAGAGCGCGCGCGGCTGTGGCTAGCCAGGCCGCCGCGCGAGCCACCCGTCTCTATGGCAGTCCGCCGGGCGCGGGGTGGGAGGGGTGGTGGGTTGCTGGCGTGAGGCCTGAGGCGCCGTGATGTCAGTGCCCGCGGCCAGAGGCGGGGCTTCCCAGCGGTTTGCAACAGCCCGGTTGCTCTGGTCTCAAGACACGAGTGGACGCTCAGCACCGGGATTTTCCAAGGGGGCCTAAGAGGTTGAGAAGGGCTGTGACAGACTGGCTCAGCCTGCCAGGTGCTGCGTGTGGCCCTGCAGACAGTACTACACAGAAAGGAATAGAGCAGGGGTGTCAAAGATCCAGACCGCCCCCGGGACGGACCCGACCTCATGCGCCTCGTGTGGCATGGGCCAGTCAGTGCTGGCCCGAGGCACGAAGCCGGTCTGATGCTGTGCGTGCAGCGGCTGGAGCTGGACCCGGTGCCATGGGCATTGCAGGAAGCACGGGGTGGGCTGGAGGGAGCACTGTGAGGTGTCCGTACACTGGCTGTAGTGCCTGGGGCCAGTCTGTGGGCCTGATGCAGCTTGCAGAGCAACCCCACCCTTCATTCAGCCCATGGGGCCGGAAGAGTTCAACACCCCTGGAATACAGTAATCTATATACAAAGGATAAAGAAAAGGGGAGGAAGAGCATTCAAAAAAAAATTGTAAGTGACCACATCACAGTCATTTGCTTTGACCCGATTCTTTGAGCTAGGTTTTAGTCAGGGAGATGCACTTTCTTGTCAGTAACAAACTTTGAGCCGACAAAAAAATACCACCTCAAACCTCTCCTCCTGTTGCCCTGATGAAAGATGGCAATTCCACTCAAATCCTTCTTCTGTAAGCCCTGCCCATGTGGTGGTATCCAGCTAATGCCAGCCTCAGGTGATAGCAGTAAAGATAGCTAAGACCTGGTCTGCTGGAAAAACTTCAAGAGCATCTAAATTCAACCCTGCTTTTCCACTTCTCTGAGCTTTACTGCAGCCCACCTTCAATGGAAGGCATGTGTAGACAGGGCCATGACTTCTGGCTGCCACAGTCCCTTCAGCTGCTGGTGCCTTCCTGCGGGCCACTTTATGCTGCAGCAGCACAGCATGTGCATGGGAACCACATGAATGTTTTCTCGGCAGTGGTGGCTACTGCAAGCAGACAGTATTTGGCAGCAGCAATACGTACATGCAGACGAGGCCTAAGCCAAAGGAGGCATACATTTCCCTGCTTACATTTGGTTCCAGTTCCTTTTGGTGCATGTGCATTTAACTGGGGAGGGGAGAGAGGTGGTTATTCATGGGCTGGGGAGGGCAGAAATATGAAAGGAGCATACAAGTGAAGCAGCTGCAGTAAGAACGTACGTGGATGGACCACAATGAGAATGCAGGGAAGAGCCTACAGCCAAGAGAAAAGCTGGACTGATTCTCTTTCCCAAAAGCCCTCTGTACTGAGGCTCAGCATGGAGCTCATCAGTTTCACAACTTGTTTGCTCCTAGTTCTGAATAACAGACATGGTGTGAGGGAGCCCAAAGCACAGGGGTCTGTGCAAGGCAAGTGTCATGAGGCAGGTGGGTAAAGTTAAGGTGTCAGACACTGGAAGGGAGTCACGCTGTTAGAGGGGACTGGGATACCACCTGAGCCTGGCAGGAGAGCCATGTCCATGGCCACAAGGTAGTGGTTACAGCTGGTGGCTCTGTGCACCACAGCAGGATTCAACCCCAGATCCCGACAAACTACCAAGGGGACACTTAAGAGCCAATCAAGAGAAAAGCCACAGAATCTCCAGTTACATGGAAGCAGTGTCTCAAATTACAGTACTCCCACATCTTATCCACAGGTGAGGCAGGGGAGGTATTTTACTTTTGGCAACTGTAGCAACACTAATTTTTGCACCTTTTAGGCCTGGAACATTCAGGGGTGACAATGGGAGTTTGCAGTGAGGCACTGAGGTGTGAAGGTGTATCACTTGGCAAACTTGTATCACTCTTTTATTTGCTCTGCAATTCTAGGTTTTGCTCCTGCAGTTTCTTCACAACTGAGACCCCCTTTTTTTACTCCTTTGCTGATGCAGTTTTGAGTACTGATAAACCGAGAGAAAAAGTTTCACAGCCTTTTTTTAACAGTATTTCTAACAGTAGCTCACATTTCCAAAGCATCTTCCACCCAAAGGATTCCAAACTGCTTAGGCAGACACTAATTGCAATGATAGGTTGCAGCAGCAGCAGCAGTCAAAATGCTTGAAAATACTCAGGAACAAAACAGCTCACCCCATGAGGCATCTGTCTGGGATGGTTTGGAGCCAGCAAATCCTGCATCTGTGTAAGGGCAAACCTGTGATTCCATGCATGAGCAGATGTAGTATCCCATTGATTTACAGGACTGATAAGATTCTCTAATCCAGTGGGGGTCAATCTTTTTGGCAGGTCTGCCACAAACTAGGCCCACACCCTTCCTGAGTGTCCCCCCCACTGTCTGCTCCCTGCCTGATTTGCTGCTTCGCTTTCTACTTCTTGGCCTGTGCTCTTTGCCCCATCTGCTGCTCTGTTTTCTGCTCCCTGCCCTATCTGCCACTGTGCTGCTTGTCTCTTCCTAAGTCTGCCATGTGGCACGCACAAAAGCTGCCTGTGCCTCTTTAGAGCAGGGGTGGCCAACCTGTGCCATATCTGCTTTCCTTGAAATACAGCACCCAGAATTTCACTCTAGTACTTGTTTCCAGCTCAGCAACCAGCAGTTGAATGAGTCATAAAGGAGTTGAGTGCTGTAGAATCCATGCCCACCTTTGGTTACTTGCATCAATGGCTAACCAATTTTGAAAAACATGGGTTTTCTAACTTAATCTAGCTTCTGCTTTCAGTCTGACTTGCTTTGGGTGCAGACATAGCAACTGAAACGTGTTTGGAAATGTTTCACAAACGAAACGTTTAAGCCAGGGGATGCACACACTGCTGTTGTGCAGTTCCCAAAAGGAATGTTTCAAAACACTGCTGCAACCTATTGCTTACCTCTACTCTTGGCTCCCCCTCTCCTCAAAGGAAAACAGGTAGAGAGGAGAGAGATGAGCTGAAGAGAAGTAAGTGGGGGCTTCCTGGTCCCATCAAAGAAAGTCTCACTTAGCTGTAGGTACCCTCCAGCTCTCCCTTCCCCCCCTCAGCAGAGTAGGTGTAGAGGGGACTGGGGCCAGAGTCCAGCTCTGGGCAACACCACCCTCCCCAAGTCGGGGTGAGCGTGCCTGGTTCTGGGAGAGATGGGGGTCCCAACAGAGACCCAGCACAACCCTGACCTGGAGTAGGGCTAGTGGATGGCTGGCTGGCAGAATGACTACCCATTCTCCCTCCCTTCTCTATGAAACCAGAACCAAAAAGTGAAATGCTCCAAAACAGTACCTTGTATAAAGAGCTACCTTTGAAGCTTTTCAGCCACTTTTGGATCTGGTCATTTGAAATATTTCAGAGGTATTTGAAGTGTTTTATGTCTGTCCACGCCTTTCCTGTCCTTGCTTTTTGATTGAGAAACTTTCCCCCCCTCTAGTTCCTTTCTAGTGTGTGAAGCTGATGGTTAGCCAAAAACAGCCTAAGATCTCACTAAAAACTTTGAGTGATTTTTTTTTGGTTACTGTACACATGCAGACAGAAGCTTCAGAGATGTAATCTAGTTTGTGGATTTAAGACAGGAGCACAGGTGGGTGGAACCTTAACCATAATCAATAAGCCTGAAAAAAGCATTGGAGATGGGGATGGAAAGGAAACCTAACTATCCCAGCAGTGAGCAGTATTTTCTCAAGGAAGAGAAAAAAACAAGCTCCCTCTTCTCATTACCATGTTTTGTATTCTCCTGCAGCTCAACGGTGGAAGCTGCAGGGTAAATTCCCTGCTTCGGCCATATGATGAAGAAAGCTAGGTGAGCTGGATTCTAGCCTGCCCATCCAGCGGGGAGCACTTTGGGGTGCTTAATGTGGGCAGGTTTTCCTGTAAATAGTACTTGTAAATAATTGTCTATGTAGGAGGTCTAGATGCCCCCGTTTCACCCCAGGGGCAGATGGCAGTCTAGGCCTGACAACAGGCCAGAGATTGCTCTTTCACCAGTTACTCGTAGCATGTTTCACTGTACTGGGTGAGTTGTTGTCCCCAGGTTAAGACTATAGTTTTGTTACAGTTTGGTTGCAAATTTGGCTGACCCGGCTTGAGGAGAATGAGAAGCTCCAAGAGAGCTGGGGAAGAGCAGAAGGTCCCAGTGTGGACAGAAAGTCCCTAGGCAGACAAAGTAAAGTCTGAATGAGGACAGAGGGAACTGGAATGACACAATAAAGACTGGTTGTTTTGAAGCAGTCTGCTGTGCTGCTTAAGACATCATCACTCTGATAACTGTTTTCTAAAGAAGAAAATACCACCCCCCCTCCTTCCCCAGGAGCTGATTGAAAAGGAGCTTCCAGAGATGAGAGTGCTACAGATCGCTGGGGAAGCCAGGGACTAAAAAGAGCCACAGCCAGAGGCTGCTCCTCCTGCAGCCACGCTGGGGCTGGCTGCAGGGCATCTTCTGAAGAAAGGGAAACCAAATAAGGGTGCTTCTTAGGGAAGTCTAGAGGGAAAGCTTTCCCCTTCCTCTCCAAAAGGGGCAGGGTGAACCTTTCCTTCCTTTTCTGTGACAAGCCAACTAAGAGGCCAACCAGTCCAGAGTGAAGGAGGAGAAGAGAAACCACTACAGGGCAGGCCCATTTTAAGCATATTAAAGACTATTTTTTCTTCTAAAGAGCCAAATGCCCACCACCCTTAGCACTATAAGCTCTTTTTCTGAAGACATATGGCACAATGAAGTGAGGCATATGAAGCACTGAGCAGAAAACACCAAAGCAGATACTGTGCTGAGGAACATTTCTACCAGAATATACCATGCAAATTTCTTTCGGGTGCTAGGTGCTGTACCTGGTTGATTCTAAGAAAACATATAGGTCATTGTTCTCTAAGGACTTCAAACAGAAAGACAATGCTTTCCATAAATTTCTTTTTCAGCTGAGTGGGATCACACATATTTGTTGTTGTGGTTTATGCCAAACCGGGGTACAAACAAAATGTATTTATCCAACCCACAAACAAAGCATTCTACAAAAGCAGGTAGTTCCATAAGAGGTTTTTTTTTTTAGTTACACTGGGCTGACCTTTCAAACAACTAGAACACACACCTTCAGATTATGCAGCTTTTTTTATCCAAGTAATCGTCTTTAATACACGCAATTTATTTTATATTTCTCACCAGTTAACAGTAACAGAGGTTGAATTACCAAGCAAGGGAGCACTATGTTGCAGTAATCCTAGGTGTTTGTGAGCACAGAAATACTGTGAAGCGTGCATTCACTGTTCCTATTTAAGTGTAAATAAGTCAGAAGTGTCCCAGCTGAGAATTTTATACAAGACATGCCAACAAATAAAGCAGTGGCACTTCAGTGACCTAACGTGCGGTAAAGTCATCTGAAATGCAGCAGCATAAAAACAGAAGCCAAGAGACAGAGTACCAAACTATATTTACTGTATACAGTAGTAAAGGACAACAAATAATGTACAAATTGGTGAAAAAACAATGAGATCTAACAAGATATCCCACCCTAGTCCATATACAATAAAATGAAAAAGAAAATAAGAACTTTTTCAGCAAGATTTCAAGCAAGCAGGAGATGATCTAGCATTGTCAAATTGGTCATGTAAATATAAAAGGCAGATAATGACCTCCTCAAGCAGCAATGGACAACCTATTTTAGGGCAATAGGATGACCTTTTAAAAATGTTCATTTGGAATAGATCCCAAAACTTCATATAGAACTGAAAGTCACCACACAAATGCATTTAAAATTCAATACATTTTGGAAAGCAGCAGAGCAGAATTTTCTCAGAAGAACCTTAAATTACTTGTCCATGGTTTTCATGTTTACCAAGCTTTCAATAGCACTTCTGCACATACAGCTTGGCCACAAACTTATACATAACAAGGAAAAACATTAGATTTTTTAATAAGACCAATTTTAACTACCAGAAACAAGCAATAAAAGAATCCTGAGGCCATATAGTTACAAATACCAAGATAAAATAAAGATACAGTTGTTATGCTTGTATTAAACAGGACGAGGGAACAAGCTGCTTAACTTTTTGTCCATCCCATAGTAAATTGATATTTAACTGTCGAGATGTATTTTCCTTATGGAACAGAATATACTACTGCTCAGCCATCAGCACTAGGTCTGGTAACAGCTCAGTTGCTGACATTAATTCTAGCCAATTTTCAGTTTTAATTTTCAAAGTTTACATTTCAGTCTATGTTATCACATTATGACAAAGCACATGTACATTGACAATATTTTAAATTTTCACTCTATGCGAAGCATTATATCTGCATGTACAGGCCTTGTATCATAGGCTTAATAGCTTTAAAGTATTTGTGTTTACAACACACACTAGATGCTTTTAATCAACTTTTCCTTTCCTCCTCTTAGCCATATCTTACGAGGAAACTATCAAGCTCACTACCGAAGTGAGAATATACTGAATTATTTACATGATTAGACTTAAGCAGTAGGGCAAGAATATAACACAAACCAGGAATGAACAATCCGTGTCCTGGAAACCTTAGGCCACAGGTTTGTAGAAACAAGAAAACAGCAGACAAACAACCCTTACTTTAATTAAACTGAAAAGTTAAATCAGATTGGCCCAATTTAAGATGTAGATTAATCCCTGCAGATACAGTTTTGAGTTGCACACGCCGTATGTCAGAGACAAGAAAACAATTTTGGAAAATGTCCTCTAAAATTTTAGAAGAATCCTGTGTGATTGGCATGTTCATTTATTTACTATTTAATAGCAAATCCAAAGACAGATGACAAAAGTGAGGTGCGATGAAGGTCTTTTAACTTCTCTTCCCACAAGGACAGCATATTTAACACACTCCACCTGTCTGTTGTTGAAATACATCGATGGTATCTTCATCTTCCATCTCCAGCTGTTAAATAAATACACAAATCCACAACTACATACGTTTAAAAGGTATTAACTTTACACTCATTCTTAAACAGCATTATTAAGCAGCAGTGCTAAAATCAGAATGCAATTCCTTTCACCACTTAGGGTTGATACCCCTTCCTTTCTCAGCAAGCCACCCCAGGATGCCAGCTATAGTCAAGGTCTTTTTCAAGTTAGATCTTCTTTGTTTTATGAGTTAGTTTTCATGTCTAATTTCTACCTGGCTTTAGAAGGCCAGACCAATCACTGGAGGGGCTCCTTAGTCCAACTGACACAAACTAGAACATCTATGTTCCGTTTCCTGAATTACCCATTATAATCTTGCCAATACTAGAAGGCACCTATAGGCCAGTCAGTCTCACCTCCACCCTAGGCAAAGTCTTCGAAAAAATTATCAAGACTCACATTTGCGAGAGCCCGGCAGGACAAATTATGCTGAGGGGAAACCAGCACGGGTTCGTAGCAGGTAGATCATGCCTGACTAATCTAGTCTCTTTTTATGGCCAGGTTACAAAACGCCTGGACGCAGGAGGAGGGGTTGATGTCGTATACTTAGACTTCAGGAAGGCCTTCGATACGGTATCCCACACCATACTGGTGAACAAGTTAAGAGGCTGTGACTTGGAGGACTACACAGTCCGGTGGGTGGCAAATTGGCTAGAGGGTCGCACCCAGAGAGTCGTAGTGGATGGGTCGGGTTCAACCTGGAAGGGTGTGGGCAGTGGGGTCCCGCAGGGCTCGGTCCTTGGACCGATACTGTTCAATATCTTCATCTGCGACTTGGATGAGGGAGTGAAGTGTACTCTGTCCAAGTTCGCGGGTGACACAAAACTGTGGGGAGAAGTGGACACGCCGGAGGGCAGGGAACAACTACAAGCAGACCTGGACAGGTTGGACAAGTGGGCAGAAAACAACAGAATGCAATTCAACAAGGAGAAATGCAAAGTGCTGCACCTAGGGAGGAAAAATGTCCAGCCTACCTACCGCCTAGGGAATGACCTGCCTGGTGGAACGGAAGCGGAAAAGGATCTTGGAGTCCTAGTGGACTCCAAGATGAACATGACTCGGCAGTGTGACGAAGCCATCAGAAAAGCTAATGGCACTTTATTGTGCATCAGCAGATGCATGACGAACAGATCCAAGGAGGTGATACTTCCCCTCTATCGGGCGCTGGTCAGACTGCAGTTGGAATACTGCATGCAGTTTTGGGCACCGCACTTCAAGAGGGATGTGGATAACCTGGAGAGGGTCCAGAGAAGGGCCACTCGTATGGTTAAGGGCTGGCAGGCCAAGCCCTGTGAGGAGAGACTGGGGCACCTGGACCTCTTCAGCCTCCACAAGAGAAGGTTGAGA
>NW_005842600.1:679555-680720 GCF_000455745.1 Alligator sinensis | reverse complement strand
TTTCCTGCCTATGCAGGGGGTCGGACTTGATGATCTATTGAGGTCCCTTCCGACCCTAGCATCTATGAATCTATGAATCCTCCTTCCAAACCAACCACCAGCAAGTTCTCACCATTGTAAATAAAGCATCAATGGCCACCAACATTTCAGCTGTGGTTTTGTCTCACCCTACTTTAAGCAGGTTTCAAAATACAATTCTTAAAAACTCTGACAACTATTTGTGTATTACACTACTATAAATCACACGCAAACTGATGCAGCTCTGCAAGTGGTAGCAGTCATGAAAAGTTAAGGGGAAAAAGAAAGCCCTTCCACAGACACAGCATCTAAGATTTGCATAAACTATACAACAGGTAGTGTGGGTTTTTTTAATCAAAATGTCCCTTAAAAGTTTGCTTTAGGCACATCATCCAAAAATGTTAAGAGTTTTGCTACAGTTATTACTAAATGTTCTTCCATACCTGTGCAGGTGTGTCCGTTTCATTTATCGGTTGTCCATCAAATCTGAATCTAATCTGTCTCATTGACAAGCCCTGAAAGTTGAAAGTTACTGACATGAGATGCAGATATCTTACTGTTGAACCTAATACAGTATGGTTACTGAAGCTTTAAAGTGACAAAACAAGTCTTACTCTATGATCCCATAGTCAAAACTGTTTAGTTTGAGGACTCAGAACACAGCCCTCCTTTTGGATGAGCCCTGTTAGATCAGAATCTGATTTCTATTCCATGAGAACAAGTGCATCAAAATCTAGCCTGTGTACATTCTACCAAGGAAAGAGAAAGCAACATTTAACACCAAGAAAGTGGAGGAGAAAGCAAGGAGAAAAACCAAAAAGGAGGGAACACTTCCCCAGTTCCCAAAATAGAACAATAAGAAGTATTAAGGAGCGAGAAGGAAAAAGAGAGACAAATATTTTAAAATGTCTTTACATAACAACAGCAGAAAAACATACCTTTTCATTTTTCACTTACTCAAAAGAATGGGACCACTGACCCAAAACTGAAGCAGCTACATTTTGACTAATGAAATATGAAGTCTTGGCCAGCACAAGACAAGAAACCATATTCCAATTTTTGCCAGGTAGCCTCACCCATTCCAGTTTCCTAGTTCAATAAAACCAGGGAAATATGAAGCAAAGCTGATTTTAGGCTTTGGACAGAT
>NW_005842600.1:673473-679545 GCF_000455745.1 Alligator sinensis | reverse complement strand
CTCTTTCCACAAAAATTTAAGAAGAAAGTTAAGGCTGCAAAGTGAAACACTCAAAAGTTAGAAAAAGCCAATATTGAAGTGGCCCGTGCAATCTAAATTTGGCCCCCTTTCTTAACAGTAAATGGTTTAAAACCTAAATGATTTGCTACAGACATAAAATAACTCACTTTAGAGTGAGGATTAAAACTCAGGGGTTTCTGACTCTTGGCTTCAATATCAAAAGATATTACAGAAAACAAGACATATATAGAAATCATAGGAAAGTAAAGCTAGAAGGGATCTCATGAGGTCATCTAGTCCAGCCCCCTGCTCAAGGCAGGATCATCCCTGACTAAACCATTCTAGCCAAGTATCTGTCCGCCCAGCTTCTGACAGTTTCCAAGAGGGAAGATTCCACAGCTTCTCTAGACAGCCTGTTTCAATGCCTGATCACCCTCATAGTCAGAAAGCTCTTCCTAATCTCCAACCTAAATTTCCCCTGCTGCAGCTTAAATCTGTTGTTCCTAGTTCTGTCCCCTACAAAAGAAAGCCCATCTCTATTCTCTCTATAATCACCCTTCAGGTATTTGAAAACTAATTCAAATCCCACCTCAGACTTCTCTGAACCAAATTAACCCTAGTTCTTTCAGTGCAGATGTGGGGAAAGTATTTTTGTTTAGTTAAAGCCATAAATAAAACCAATCTTTTCAAGCCTGAAAACCTAAAGATAAGCTCCTAAACCTGTTTTCTATAGTGTTCCCATATAATGGGCTTACTCCTTGACAGCTCTGCATGGGAGTGCTTTGTGCATGGGAGTGTCCCAGGCTGGGGAGGTGCTGATCCCACCCCCACTCCCCCCCCAGGATCAGGAGGTTGAAGCCCCTCCAGAGGTGCTGGGTGTCAGCTGCAGCCCAGGCTGGGGCTGTGCCCCGGCTGTGTCAATTCCCATATAATGGGCTTATTCCTTCATTTAGCATGTCAGAAAAAGTATTTAGCGTGTCAGAAAAAGTTGCAATGTTTCCATAGTTTGAGTCTCCCCACAAGATAAGATGCAGACGCAGACTCTTAGTCAGCATTAATTCAACAGTAGTACTGAACTGCAATATACAAGAACTATATTTAACGCATGTACCTGTCTCTCACAGTAAGCCTTCATTAGTTTGCTTAGCGGTGTGTGCCTTTTTATTTTGAACTGGACCACTGATCCATCCTGACCAGCTACTTTCAGATTGATGTGGTCATTCTCTGTTTTTACTCCTTCCTGCAAAACAAAAAGTGAAAATGGGTATCAGTATTTATACATAAAAGTTTCCTACAGAATCCAACAGGCTAATAATCCTTTAGCCAATTATTAAAATATCAGGAACTTTCCTTCCTATAAAGAGTTCAACATTTCCCATGCCATTTGGGGAAGAATTCTGGTGTCATGGTTTCTTCTGAGATTTGCATGCAAAGACTTAAAAAAAACCAAAACAAAACAAACAAACAAAAAAACAAAAACAAAAAGCAAAAAACTTTAAAGGGAATAGATCTCAACATTTCCGTCTGTAAACTGAGAGAACTTTTGGTACAAGTGAGTGCATTACATATATTAGAGTGTATTACATGTATTAGAAACTGCAAAGATCTACAGCTTTACAACATTTAGGAAGTTTTCTTGAAGTTGTTAGCCAAGTTAGTCTGAAGACATGCAGAAGTCATGCAGAAGGCAGGTCAGGGTGGCACTTCAGAGACTAACACATTAAAAAAGGCATAGGCTTTCACAGGCAACAGTCTATTTTGTCAGATGCTATAAATGGACTTGCAGAGTAATAAATAGAAAGGAATAGTCATAGGACTCATAGGAAAGTAGAACTTAAATGCAAAAGAAAGGAAAAGGGGGGAGAAAGGCTAGGGGGAGGGGATGCTGCTGAGAAGGGCAAAGGTGAGTTGAAGAGATCAAGGGATAAACAGAGATCAGTCTCCTTAAAAAGGGTCAGTATTTCATAAACTATGAGCTCCTGTTTGCACTACATAACTACAATTACTTCTTAACAATTTTTTAACAACTGTCAGATTTGTAGGTTAGAGTCAAAAAGTTAAATGTGATTTCCAATCACTTCCATTAAACCAAAATCCATTGCTTGCACTTTTGCAAATCCCACCCTAAATGCCTAGATCATGTATATTATCACAATATTAGTAGCAAAAGGACTTAGTATAGCTCTTCCCATCCTTTGAGACATTACTTTCAAGCTGCTAACATGGGATGTAGTATATTTTCTAAACAGTGCAAAATAATGTATTGTGAATGCAAGTCCTTCTCTCGTAAATCTCCTAATCCCTATCTCTTCCTGTCAATCCCTGGTCAGAGAACAGAGACAAGTGGCTACTCACATCTTGGCTTCCAAAAGGCACAAAAGAGAAATATAGCACTAGGAACCTCCTGCTCAGCAGTAACAGGAGTGCAATTTCAACTCACTTCAACTGAATTATTAATTTATGGGAGGGGAATCAATGCCCATTATAAGGAAGAAACAGGGAAATAAAGAATAGTAATGACATGAACATGAAGACAGGAGACAGTAAGTAAGGACTGGGTTTGGGGGGCACTAAGTTTCAAGCTTGTGGGTTTGGGAAAAAATGCCTGGACAGAGCCAGCCAAAGAATCAACCAGAAGCAACCAGTTGCAGCATATACTGTCAGTCGCTGGGATAGCAAATTGTTTTGCCCTCAGATAGACTCTTCTCCTCTGTAGATTAGCTGCGTGTGGCTCCACCCCCAAACTGTGCTCTCCCCTACCATCTTGTCACCTCCACCATACTGTAATTGCTCTCCATGTTCCCCTCCCTCCCACTTCTTTTCTATATTCCCAGCCCCTCCTTCCATTCAAGGACTCTCCCTTCTTTCTCTTTAGCTAAATTTCCCGTAAGTCTGTAAAGTCATTAACACTAACATGTTTGCAAACAATTGCAGTTTGCTTTTCTCCTGTTCTATCCCTTCCCCTAACCTTTGTCCAGCTTGTCTATTTAGGCTGTGAGCTCTTCAGTTAAGGGACTATCAACACATTTGCCTAGAACAAGTGGCCCTTGCCTTAGCTGGAATCTAGGCACTACCATAAAATAAAAACAACTGACATGTATACCTTTGCATTCCACAGTACTTTTCTAACATTTTCTGGAAGCCTGAACAATTAAAATGCATTTAAACTAAACAGGACCATTACAAACAAAAATTTCTGACATCACAACACTCTCCGGCCTACTTTGTGATAGCACTGGTGTTTGCCTAGATGACATTTCTAACAAAGGGAACTTACAAAACAACTTTCATAGAAGAGCCTATGAACCCCACTTCATAAATCTACTGGACACAAAAAAATCATGAGCTCAATACAGACATTGGATTCATGACGCATTACAACCTGCCTGATATCTGACTCACCTGGTACCTGCCTGACCTGACCCTTTACATTCTTCCTTCCCTTACTTTACTGCCTTTGTCTTCCTGATTTCCAACTATTTCCCTTTTCATTGACAGCCTCTTCCTTACTTTGTATTATTACCACTGTAGTGTTTTCCTTTGGCCTTTTCCCCCCTCCCTTCCCTGTTTTACCTTTTGTTTTCCTATTTTACCTAGTTATATTTTCACTGACTTCCTGTTATACTTTTAGTTTCTCTCCTATTTCCCTGGTCTTCAACTATTTCCTTTTTCACTAGAAACATTCACTTGAGTTACCAGCACAGTAGGACAAAGTCAGTGAATAAGCCTCAGCCCAGACCAACAACTCAGGTTACTTCCTCTGCCATTACAAACGTGGGATTTTACTCTTTCTTGAAAAAGGCACAGTCATCCCAGGGCCCACCTTCCCAGGTGCAACCTGCTCAAAATTCTTGCAAGATGAACCCAAGGCATGCAGCAGTCTTTTCTAAAATTGTCTCTAGATGATGACCGCAGATAGAATAACCCAATCCAGACTTGAAGAAAATGATCAGAAGCACAGCACAACAGCTGTACTTGTAGAGGTTAATAAATCCAATCCAGTGCTCCTGGGTCCTCTTGGTTCCTTCAGCTTAAGAAGTCTTTCTTCCCCCCGTGGATGGAGCAAGGACGGCTGAAGATTTTGGGGAATGAAAGTTCAAAAGCTCACAGAATCCGGGCTTTTGATACTTGCATATCGTCCTACACAAGGACTGTAAGTCCACAATCTCCACTTGTACGACTGCATCACCTGCTCTGTGCACATAAGTAGACTGGCCAAAAAGAATCAAGAAAAAAAACCCTACTCTCTGTGAAGTCCAGCCTGTTTGTAATGTGTATATTAACAAGTTCCTGACCAAGGCCTCTTCACTGCAACATTCTAGCTTACTAAAGCATACGAGTCTGCAAGCAATAGATGGATGTTTTTATTAAAGTTCCCTTTGGTGGCATTATTTTTCAGGTGACCTCCAACAAAAAAAGCACTAAAGAATTCTTCAGACAATGAGTTCTCCGACAGGGATTCAAAGGCAAGTTTCAATCACCAGAGCTTCCAAAAGGATGCTGCCAAACAAAGGGCATCCTCTATCATTACCTTTTGGCTGGGATTAAGGCAGAAGAAAGAGGGGAGGTTTAAAAAAAAAAAAAAGGAACAATGTACTTTCTCAGGGGGGAAAGGGAGAGAGTATGTGGATGTCCTGAAAAAAACAAATCTCCCCATCCCTCCCAGAGAGGGAGAATAAACTGCGGGAAGGGAGGAGGGGAATTGTTATTTTCTTTTATGGAAGTATTCAATTCACTCCCCAGTTCTTTTCAGTCACTGGGTAGTGAAAAGGCTGTATGGAGACGGATTGCTTTTGAATTTGGGGGAGGGGATTATTTTGTTGCGTTCATATTTAATGTGTTTCTTCGGTTGTAAGTTGCCCTGAGCCCTTATGTGGAGAGTGGGTAAGAAAGAAAGGAAGGGCTATGCCTGAGGAGTTGTGGCTTTGTCGGCTAGGACTTGTCCACGTTAGGCCGTACTGCACTGTGGCCAGCCAGCAAGAGGCTTTCCTACACCTTGCTGAGCTGCAGCACATGCAAGGAAAAGCAGTGGCAGAGCACAGGTGGCTGCCAGGGTGGTGGCCAGGTCCTAGCGCCAGCCCATCTCATCTCAGAGCCAAGCTGGGCCATTCTGGCTCCCCGCCACAAACCCCTGCCGACACTGGCTTAAACTTTTCATCCTTTTCACTCCACCAAATGGAAGTTACTGTTAGACTGTTTTCTTTTACAGATGAGGACACCTCATCAGCCAAGTGCCCAGCGAAGGAAGAAATGACGGTTCAAAGTGGGCTCTCAAAACGAATGATGAAGGTTTCAGGATGGGGCAGAGCCCCTCCATCACCCCAACAAGGAGCACTGCCGGGCACGGTACCACGCACCACCTACTTAAGAACAACTGTTCGGATAGTAACACACACGGTCTGCAGTGTCAAGTTCGGGGATCTCTGCAGATCACAAGAGCAGGAAGACTTAACCTAACCCTGGAAAGGCGGGAGCCCCATCCCTTGCTCTTCTCATTCAAGAATGAGCTTTCTGAAAGATGACACCTGCTCCATTGATCACCACGAGGTCCACCGCCAAGTACCGTTTAGTTCAACTCAAGAGTGCTACCTCGGCAGCCCTCTGATGCCAGCTTCGAGCAATGTCCCCTGGCCTCCACGGACTCCTCTAATTCGCACAGAACTGAAGGTTTCAGGGTTAGTCTGAGGCAAAGCAGCACCAACAGCCATCACTGCATGGGAGACCCATAATGAAGGCTCAAGCCTGACACTGTGCAGCTGCTCATCCCTCAAGGCCGACTCGGGCTCTGCAGGACCACGAGTGTTGGTGCCCTAGAGCAGCAGGGCAGGAAGGGAGCTGCACGGGCCATCTCCCATTGCCCGGGGGAGGCAGCCAGGAGCCCCCCGAGCTGCGGAGCCCGGCCCGTGACTGCGAGGTTGGGACACCTGCTCCAGCGCGCGTTTCCCGCGCCCGCTGCCCCGCGGGGCTCCTCCTCCTGCGGCCTGGGCGGGCCGGGGGCCACGGACGCAGAGGGGAGTGAAGCGGCCGGCCCGGCCCAACGGTCCTAACGGCCCCAACGGCCGTTCGAACGCG
>NW_005842600.1:651910-673059 GCF_000455745.1 Alligator sinensis | reverse complement strand
AGGCCGGCACCAGCGCGCGCCGGGCAGGCTCATGGCGGGCATGCGGCACCTCGCGCAGCCCGGAGTTGTCGCAGCCCGCAGGGGCCCTTTCAGTCTTGCACGCGGCGGACGCGGTGTGTTGTGCCTGCGGGCAGAGTCGGGGCAGCCGCTGGGTGCTGTTAAGACCTCCCTGTTGTGTGTGCATCACACCTAAAGGCCTAGATCCCTGTCGGCCAGCATGGCCCTCTCTGCCCCACTGCCGCTGGTCCTAAACGCAGATGAGGCCTTCCAAAAGCCCCATCAGTGCCAGAGCCCCGATGCTGACACCTGAGCCGCTGGCTCTTACCATGCGCTTGCAGGGAGCATCTGGCTAACGAGGCTTCTGATCTCAGCCTGCACCCTCGGTTCTTGGCCGTCTGCTTTTCCGGCTCATGCTTGCAGATGCCACTCTAATGGTTTGGTTTCCGTGGCTCGGCTCACTCATGGACTTTTCTCTCCTTTTAATTTCCTGGCTTGCCCTTGCGTTCTGCTTGCCCTCTCCCACTTTCCTATGTGCCCACTTCTGGTAACCTTGATCTCCAATCGGTCTCCAGGTCTAGTCACCCGTGACCTGATGCTGCCAATCTGCCTGGACTACCCTTTGGCGAAGAGGGCCTGTTATGGATGCCTCTCCCCTGGTGGTGCTCTCAGACCCACCTGCTTTAGATGCCAGTTCTCCAGGAGACCTACAGGCCATGCAGGAGTGGCTGATTCAGCTTGCCTCTACCTGACAAGTCTTGGAGCTTCACTTGCTGCAGTTGACTACTGCAAACCAGACCCTTCAATCCCCAGTTGCCTGTCTTCAGGAGAGCTCCTGGTTGGAGGAAACGTGGCAGCTGAGAAGAGCGCGCGTTCTGGGCCCACCTGGAACCCTGAGCTTGAGACCATTACCCGAAAGGTACGACGTGAACCAGCAGCATTTCTTGGGATTCCTCGATCAATGCTGTCTCTTATTTCTGGCACAGCCCAGAGCTTATTCCAGTGACCAAGCAAAAGTGAACCTTGTGATAGACCTCCTGTTGAGGGAAGCCTTGGTCCAGGTCTCCCTGTTCCTGGAGCATAGCAGCCCAGTCCTCTAGAACTGGGAGGCATTTCTCCAAGCCATTGCAGCTATGTACAACGGTGAGCCCCACTGGGGCTGTACAGCAGAGTCTGCATTGTGGAACTTCTACAAGGAGTAGAGTGCAGCTGCTGCTGATGCTTTTCTGTTCTAGCGCTACGTGGCAGACACTAACTGCAACAGCAGCTGAATTCTAATTCTGATAGGGTCCATGAGAAGAGGTAAAGGCTGACCTTGCCTAGGTGGAAGTGCCCTCCAAACCTCGTGACTTTGTGGATTTAGTGATCTGCATTCTCAGTCTTGCACTCTACAGAAAAGGAAAGAAGAAAAGAGGTACTCTTTGTCTTCTCCTTGTCCCCGTCCTCTGCTCTTAAACCTGTGCTGGTAGATGGGGGAGGACTGCCACCTTACCCTCAGCAAGTGGGAATGACACTGCCAGCACAATTTGTGCTTCTATTGTGGGACATCAGGACATATGCTTGCCTACTGCCCTACAAGAAGGGAAACATGCCTCCACCTCCTCTCACTCAGCCCTGCAAGGGGTATTGACTTGGGGTCAGCAATAAAGGTGAAACCTGTAGCCAAATCAAACTGCAGACCTTTCAGATAAGGTTACCTGTTCACCTGCAGATCCCAGGCTGAGCCTGTTTTACAGCTGGTATTATCTACCCTACCAGACTTCAGGGCAACTAGAAATGTCATTAATGAAACCATTGTCCAAGCCTTACGTATCCCTTTATAACAGCTCGGGCTGGGAACAGTTGAGACCATTTCTAGTGCCCCTCTTTCATCAGGCTCCTTGGAGTTGGAAACCCTCACCCTGGATGTGGAAATCTGCAAACACAGGGAAACTTTGCTTCGGGGCAGTCTGATCCCACATTACTCCCTGATCCTGAGATCCTTCTGGCTTGCCTGTTATGGTCCCCTGGTCCAGTGGAAAAGCTATGGAGTTTTACATCCAGTTTTTGGAGGAAACACTTAAAAGCCTTGGATGGTTGACCCACCCTATGATTTCAGGCTAGAATCCCAACAGATAGCAAGGTAGATTTGAACCTTAAAATAAATACATTTCTATAATATAGCATAAGCTTACATAAGTTGGTTTATGCATATATATATTCTCAGTATAGTTAGTCCTTTAAGGATTCTGCTTGACTTCAGACTAACACAGCTAACTATGTATCCCAACAGATACTGTCCTACAAGGAGCTCTGTCTCTTGCAGCAAGATCTGACCTACCCCCAACATTATGCAGCTGTTTTTGATTAAAAACCTGCTGAAGTTCCTCCTCCCTCCCGCACTGTGTCTACAACTGCACCATTGTCTTACAGCCTAGGATCTCAGTGGACCACTCTACACTATGTCTGAGCAGGAACTAGCTGCCCTCTGAGAGTACCTTCAGGCATGGGCAGATCTAGGATTTTGAAAAGGGGTGCAGATGGTGTGACTGATTAGCACATATAATGCAACACACATTTTTCTCCAGTTAAAGAGGAATTAGATGCTTTACTAATATACTAAAGGGCTAGCAGTATATTATTTAGTTTAAGGCCAAAGCAAAAACAAATAAAACTATTAGACTGCACTGATTTGCTAGATTCTGTATAAAGTTTTAAAAGATACCACAAACTAGGCAAAAAATAGTCAAAAGATATTATTTCATTAGCCCTTTAGTCATTGCAGTTAAATATACATTTCTTACTCAGTTTTGTAAACCAAAGCTAGCCTTCTTGAGTGGCCTGCCAGTGCCTCCAATACTTCACTGTCAGTCATTTCCTTATTAACCTGAGTTAATATTACCACACCTGAGTTAAGGTTTTTAGCTAGAATTTGGGTGGAGCATGGAGGAGGAATGAAAGAGGGGTGCAACTGTATCACTTTGTCGCCCCCACCCCACCCCACCCCACCCCTGGATCTGCCCCTGCCTTCAGGAGAGCCCGGCCTGGGAGTTTATAAGAAAATACATATCTCTTGCCAGGGCCCCTATCTTGTTCATCAGAAAGGACAGGAGCCTCTGCCTCATTGTAGACTATCAGGCCCTGGACCAAATCACCACCCAAAATCAGTACTGTCCCTACCTCTAAACCAGGGGTGGGCAAAATGCGGCCCGGGGGCCAGATTCAGCCTGCCAGGCCATTCTATCCAGCCCATGGGGCCCCTAAAAAATGTAGAAAATTAATATTTATCTGCCCTGGGCTGCCTGTCATGCAGCCCTCGATGGCTTGCCAAAACTCAGTAAGCAGCCCTCTGCCCAAAATAATCGCCTGCCCTTGCTCTAAATCCTGAGCTACCAGATTGCTTAAAGGCTGCTTGCATAGTCACTAAATGTGATTGCAGTGGAGCATATAGCCTGGTAAGAATAAGAGATGGTGACAAATGGAAAATAGCTTTCTAAGTTATAGTGTAAACCCTAGTGGCTTAATGGATAAGGCACTGGCCTCCTAAGCCAGGGACTGTGGGTTCAAGTCAAATATGCATCTATGTGTTATAGGCTTGCAGAAAGTAGGCTTCTGAGTGGGTGGATCTTGTTGTATCAACCGCATCTCCTTTTATAATCAGGTAACTCACCACCTGGATAAGAGAGAGGAGGTTGATACTGTCTATATACCTTGACTTCCAAAAATCTTGATCTGGTATCCTATGATGTTCTCACGAGAAAACTGGAGGATTGCGGGCTTAACTGCAAGAAAGGTGGGTAGAAAGCTGGCTGTGGGGCAGGACCCAGAGAATCCTAATGAACAGATTTGTGTCATCTTGGCAAGAAGTGGCCAGTGGGGTCCCATAGGGGTCGATGCTTGTTCCAGTAGTATTCAATATCTTCATCTTTAGTGAAGAGCTCACTGGCCAAGTTTGCAGATGACACCAAGTTACCGGGAAGTGTGGTCACACTTGAAGATAGGCTGCAGATACAGGTGGACCTAGACAGGCTGGCAAATTGGGCAGATCGGAACCAGATGAAGTTCAGCATTGAGAAATGTAACGCGTTCCACCCAGGGATGAACAATCCCCTGCACACCTACAGGCTTGGCAATGCCAATCTGACAAACACTATGAATGAAAGGGAACGGGGGTAATAATAGACAACAGTATGAACATGATCCAGCAGTGTGACACCGTATCAGCTGAGCTAATAAGACCTTTGCATGCATCAATCGATGCATCTCCAGCAAAACCAAGGAAATGCTTCTTCCACTCTACTCAGCATTGATGAGACCACAGCTAGGGTACCGTGTCCAATTCTGGGAGCCACGCTTTAACAAGGATGTGGTAAAGCTTGAGAGAATCCAGAGAAGGGCCACCCATATGATCAGAGACTTGCAGGGCCAGCCATATGAGGAAAGGCTGAGGGACCTGGGACTCTTCAGCCTGAAAAAGAGAAGGCTGAGAGGGGACTTGGTAGCAGCTTACCGCTACATCGGGAGTACATCAAGGGCTCAGTGAACAAGTGTTCACCAGGGCACCCTTGGGGAAAACTAGGGGTAATGGTTACAAACTCCTGGAAAACCATTTCAGGCTCAACATTAGGAAAAACTTCTTCATAGCTAGGGTGTCCAGACTGTGGAATAAGCTCCCTCCAGAGGTGGTGCAATCACCTACCCTAGAAATCTTCAAGAGGAGTCTGGATGGTCACCTTGCTGGGGTCACCTGACCCCAGTTGTCTTTCCTGCTTGGTGCAGGGGGCTGGACACGATGATCTTCCAAGGTCCCTTTCACCCCTACAATCTGTGAATCTATGAAACCTGTTATGGGCACTTTGAGTACTTGGTTATGCCATTTGGGCTAGCCAGTGCACCAGCTACATTCCATCACTATCAATAATGTGCTGCGGGACCTTCTGGACCAGTTTGTTATTGCCTACTTGGACAACATCCTAAAATTCTTGGAAGACCTTGTACAAGACCAGTCATATGTCCATATGGTGCTGGAAAGACTGAGCCAACATGGCCTTTTCGTGAAATGTGCTCTTGGCCAGACCTTCATGGAGTTCCTTGGCTTTATCCTATCCCCAGAAGGTCTGAAAATGGACCTTTGGAAGGTACAGACAGTGCACAAATGGAAGGTGCCCCAAAATTTCAGGCAGCTCCAGAGATTTCTGGGGTTCATCACCAATTTTGCCCAGCTTGTGTCCCCTTTTGCCATCATTTTGTTTAAAAAAAAAAATCAGTCATCTTGGTTTGCTGAGGCCCAACAGGCTTTCATGCATCAAAAGTAGGGCTTTACTTCAGACTCTGAATTGGCTTACCCAGATTCAGTTTTGGCCCTTGTGGGAGAAACATGCCTTCAGCACAGGGATCAGGCAGTACTCTTGCAAAAGCAGGGCCCAGAACAGGCACTACATTCTTGAGCCTCTTTCCCCCGCAAGCGCACTCCAGCAGAACAAGATTATGAAATCTTGGACTGTGAGCTCCTGGTCATTGAAGTGGCCTATGGAGAGTGGTGGCATTACCTGTAAGGGGTTCACCACACAATTCGGTTCTTTACTGACCACAAAAATTTAGAAAACTTTTGGAAAGCAAAGGCTCTCAGCCAAAGGCAGCCCTGACAGGCTCTTTTTCATGGTTTGATTTCCAAATAGCATGCCAACCCCAGAACCCCAAATGGGACGGCAGACATTCTCTTCTGAAAGGTTGAATATGACACAGACTTACTGGGAAACAATCCAGAACTTAGCCCTATACTAAAGCCCCATAACTTCAGCAGTACCGCACTACCTTCAGGTATGCTCTCCCTGCTCTGTGCAACCACCAGGGAAGAAATACCCCCAGAGGAGTCTGTCTTCACAAAGCAACCACATAATGTCAAGGACAGGGTTATCTTTACTAGGGAAAAAAGGTGGTGTCTCTTGGTCTTACTAAGCCAGGGGCGGGCATTTATTTCGGGCGGAGGGCCACTTACCCAGTTTTGGCAAGCTATGGAGGGCCACATGGGTAGCCCTGCCCCTTGACAGATGCCCCACCCCCTGGTCACCATCTTGGGACCAATGTCTTGGGACCAGTGTCCCAGAGCCAGCACCGGTGGGGCCCAGAACAGGGTGCAGGCTGGCAGGGGTTTGTGGAGCCAGGCGCAGGCTGCACCAGCAGGGAGAGGGGGGAGCTGGCCCAGCTGCATAGAGCCCCTGCTGGCCAGGAACCTATACCCCTACCACTCTGCTCTGGGCCCTGTGGGCGCTGGCCCTGGGACACCAGTGCAGGCCCTGTGCTCCCACACCTGCTCATTCCCAGTGCCCCCCCAGCCCTGCAGTACAGGCTGGGGGGCAACACACAGCCCCAACCCCCTGCTCACTGGCAGGAAAAGAGCTGGTGCAGAGTGTGGGGAAAAGCGGCCCCTTGCCCGCCCCATGGGCAGCACCCTGTGCTAAAGCCGCCCAGAGCCCGCGTGGAGCTGCCTGTGCGTGCTCAGGACAGCCCCGTGTGGGCTGCAAGTGGCTGCAGCAGAGGGCACCGTCCACGGGGCGGGGGAGGGGCTGCTTTTCCCCATGCTCCGCACCAGCTCATCCCCTGCCCTCCCCCCACCCCCTTACCTGAGGTTCCAGCGTGGGGCAGCCACGTGCTCCCAGGCCAGAAGCCTCAGGTGGGGCTTCCGGGTGGGGCCAGGTGGGCCCTGCTGTTGCAGGAGCCCACCAGCCTTCCCCTGGGTCCTATTGCCCCTGGGTGCTGTCATTTTTTACAGGAACCAAGGACAGATAAAAATTTTCAAGATTTTTTTAGGGGCCCTGCAGGCCAGATAGAATGGCCTCACGGGCCGGATCCGGCCCACAGGCCGTATTTTGCCCACCCCTGTACTAAGCAGACCATACTTTGTTTAAGATACAGTTCTGTTGAATGGAAACTTTGACTGGAAAAAATGCATTGTCTCGATTCCTGCTACTTTGGGTTGCCACAGCTGCACAAGATGGTACAGGCCTTTTATTTACTCCTGTGATGTATGTGCCCTTACTACAAGGCCAATAATCTTTGCTCGTTCCTCCAATCCTTCCTCACTTCCTCCTCACTTCCCCCCACCCCAACTGTAACCCTAACCCTAACACCTCCCACCCCGCCCAGACTCACCATGGTCTGACTAGTTTTCCTACAATCCTGACTGTGATGGATCAAGTTACAAAGATGGTCCACTTCATCCTATGCACATTCCTTCCCTCTGCAAAAGACACAGACAGACTCAGGACTCCCAGAATATCCTGGGGGGGATTTAATAGCAGCTTTTAAGTACCTGCAGGGTGGTTTCAAAGAAGCTGGAGCTGGACTGTTCTCAGTGGTGACAGATGACAGAACAAGGAGCAGTGGGCTCAAGTTGCAGCAAGGGAGGGTTTAGGTTAGATATTAGGAAAAACTCTCTCACTAGGAGGGTGGTGAAGCACTGGAACAGGTTATCCAGAGAGGTGCTGGAATCTCCATCCTCGAAGGTTTTTAATACCCAGCTAGACAAAGCCCTGGCTGGAATGATCTAGTTGGGGCTGGTCCTGCTTTGAGCAGGAGGTTGGACTAGATGTGACCTCCTGAGGTGCCTTCCAACCCTAATTTTCTATGATGATTCTAGTATTCTAATATATTGTATCCAACTGAGGACTGCCGTTTGTTTCCAAATTCTGGTTTGAAGCCATACAGTTACTGGGAGTTCACACTTACCTCTCATCTGCCTACCCTTGCCAGGTGAATGACCAAGCCAAGAAAATAAATCATATCTTGGAGCAGTATATTTGAGGCTACCTGAACTTCCAACAAAACAACTAGTCCTCCTTAGTGACACTTGAAAAATTCACATATAACTACTCCAAACACTCCTTGACTAGGCAGAGTTCTTTCTTCTTGAACTATATGTTCCACCCCACACAGAGTCTATCAACCCCTTGACTACAGGATTAGTAAAAACATATCCATTGGGTTCAAGAGGAACTGAAATAGCACCATTTTGATCTGGCCTTCTGACCTGAGGGGAGGAACTGAGGACAGTTGAGTGGGAGGGTAGGTGGTTACAGCTCAGATGGTTCTCAGTCCCAAAGCTGATAGAAAAATACAGGCATTGATGTTTTTTAAAGGACTGCTATGCTATGGCAGTGTCAGCTGCAAAGATTTTTTTTTCTTTTTCTCCATATAGCATTGAGACTGTCCTTACGTCCTTTGCCTGGAGATCAGCAGGAGAAATCACACCTGTTGATTTTATTGGCTCTTTCAGCAGCTTTTTGGTACAATTAACCATGAGTTGCTGATAGTGATAGCACATCTGTGACCTGGCGGGTGTTCCATGGATCATTCTTAACTGGTTCTGCTCTTTCCTAATAGGGAGATCCTAGAGGGTGATGATGGATGAGTGCTCATCCTCCTTTTGGGACTTTGATTGTTGGGTCCCCCAAGATAGGTTTAGTGTGTATCTGAGGACATCGATATACTGATGACATCCAACTCTACCTCTCCTCTTCTGACCCTGGTCCCCCAGTCTGAGTCCTTCCCCAGTGCCAGTCTACAGTTGAGGACTGGATGCAAATGAACCAATGACGCCGAATCCAGAAAAGACAGAGGTGATGGTAGTTGGCAGATCTCATTACTTGGGGAGATAGGGACATCTATCATTTAAGAGGTTTTGCCTCCTCTCTTCACTCAAGTCTACAGCCTTGGGGTGCTCCTGGATCCCTTGCCACACCTGGATTTTCAGGTTGCAGCAGTGGTTTAGAGTGTCTTTCACCAACTTTATCTGGCAACCTTTTCTCTCAAGATTCAGATCTCACCACTATCCTCCATGCCTCCATGCCCTCAAAGTTAGACTACTGCAGTGCTCTCCACATAGGGCTACCCTTGAAGACACTTCGGCAGTGGTAGCTGGCGCAGAATGGGTAGGGTGCCAGGAACACAATTAACCAAATGCTCCAGAGTTTGCAATAACTTCCTGTAGCCTTCCAGGCATAATTCAAGGTGCTGGTCTTGACCTATAAAGTCCTAAATGGCCTGAGTCCTATGTACATAATGGACACTCTCCTCCCTTATGCTCAGTCACAATTCCTAAGCTTACCAGAGAACAACCTCCAACAAGCACCATCTGTGCACCAGTTCTTATGGCCAAACCACATGGGAGGCTGTTGCTCCCTTCCCTTAAGGCCTGTTAGATCCTGACTGCACATCTTTCGAATGACCTTTATTTGAGCAGGCACCTGCGGGGTAGTGTTAACCTTTGGTTGTTCTTTGGGGAATTATTTTTATTTGTCTTTACGACTTTGTTATTATAAGCTGCCCTAAGCCTTTTACGAGAGACGACATAGAAATCAAATTAATAAAATGCACAAAGTGTGTAAACAGCACAGCATATACATGCACACGCACAAACAAGTGTACACATGCAAGTGTACAGATGCACAAAGATACTCCTATAAGCAGGGATCTACTTAAATTGCAGTGGTTTCCATGATCACCATGAAAAATGGTATTTCCTACAATTGTGCATGGAATCCCACCCCCCAAAAAAGAGCCTACCGGAATACAAAGAAAGCCCAGCAATCCCTGCAGCCATAGAGCACATGGTTTGAGAAGAGCGACTGAGGCTGAGCTAGTGACAGACTCAGTGAAGGCACAAATAAAGAAAATGAAAGGGTTTCAGTACCATCTTTTAAAAAGCCAGATGCAATGCTGCAGTCTGAAGATGAGTAGTTGGCCCTTCAGCCAATCAGCAGCGAGGGGCAGGACTGCCAGGGCCCCTTGGTCAATCAGTGGTGGGGGAGGTTCACCATGAAAAGACCGCAAAATTGGCTCTGTGCACTACAAAATGCCTGCAAAAATCACATTTTTCTTGCTGCAATTGAAGTAGGTCTCTACCTATAAGTGCATGTGCTTGCACTAGCTAATGCTGGTGTGCACAAATGTCCCAGCTGTGCATAGGCGCTGGCAGGCCTGAACAGCTCTAAAACACACCCACTCCCTCAGTTTCTGGGCATCAGCCAGTCCTTGATAGGCTTGGTGGGGGACACCTTGAAAACGAGCCACCGTGAAACTGGCCAGCTCCTGTGGTTTGCAAGGGGCTTTTGCCACGCATCTTTGTTCTCTGAACACCTTTGCACATGCCTGCGGAGAAGCCAGAAGCAGGGCTGAGGATGCTCGGAGGGATGAAACCCCCACACCTTGTGATGCCCTGGTCACATGTGGCGCCTGTTGTAAAGCCCTCACGGGTGGAGCAGTGCAGATTGCAAACCCCATATAACAGCCAAAGGAGCACCATGTTCTGCCGCCCAGAGAGCAGCGGGTTCCTGGATTCTGGGCAGGAGCACAGAGCCACTTCATCCTTTGCTGAGAACAAACTAAGTGGGAACAACCTGGCTTCCTTCCCGGATGGCCGACAGATGGCAGCAGCAGGTGCAGCCCTCTTGGGGCGCAGGAAGGCTTTATAAGGCATGACACATCAAGCAATGGCAGTCGTGGGAAGGCGACAGGGGCTGCACGCCTCGGCCTGGGGTGGCTCGGCTCACCTGCCTGGGTCAGCACCTCTGCCCTCAGGGAGGACGTGGCAGGGTCAGAGGCAGGATCGACACATTCCCCTCATAGGAAGGGTGGCCCCAGATATGTCCCTTAGGAGCCTGCCACACACACAGACTGAAGCTGGAAAGAAGACACCTATAAAGCGATTACACCTTTCCAAAATCTTGACTTGAGACCTGGTTGGTTTTTTTGTAGCTGAAGAGCCCTTGTGATCCTGTGATCATCACTTTGCATGTGTGGCTGATCTACATTTATTGTGCAATTTGCCAATGAATTTCATAATGTATGTGATGTGTGGCAGGGCTTTAGGAGCCATGGGGGTGGGGGACGGTGAGGAGCAGCCTGCTCTACCCTGCCTAGCTTAGCCCTGCCCCAGCTCCCTGCAACAGCAGCAGAAAGTGCTGGTGCTGGTCTGCAGCCACAGAGCAGGTGCAAAGGACGTGCCGCCTGTCCAAAGGGCACCTGCAGGCTGCTGGTAGTTGAAGGCTGCTATTAAATCCCCCTCAGCCTTCTCTTCTCTAGACCAAAAAAGCCCAGTTCCCTCAGCCTCTCCTCGGAAGTCATGTCCCCCAGCCTCCTCACCATTTTTGTTGCCCTCTCCTGGACTCTGTCCAACTTGTCCACATCTGTTCTGTAGTGGAGGGCCCAAAACTGGACACAGGACTCCAGGTGTGGCCTCCCCAGTGCAGAATAGAGGGGAAGAATCACTTCCCTTGACCTACTGGCAGCACACCTACTAATGTAGCCCAGTATGCTGTTAGCCTTCTTTGCAACAAGGGTGCACTGTTGGCTCATATTCAGCTTACTGGCCATTGTAACTTGCGGCTCCTATTCATAATTTCTACTAAAAGCATACAATAAGATTATCCATTCTATTAGTTTACAAAAAATTAAAACAAAACACAATGTACAATTATCCAAAATGGAGCAATGAATAATCGAACAGGAATATTCTATTTGATTTTGGCCCTTATTCTTTCTGCATGTAGTGCAAATACATGTAGAATAAGGGCCTGGTCAAGTTCCTAGTCTTCCACAGGGTGTTCCCAAAGCAGGAGACAAACTGATTGAAGTGGGCTTTTGGGATCCCTTGCTGCTTGGTCGGGTGGCCAAACAGCACTGCCTCTCTGGTCAGGTCTTGACCCATCACCTTCTGGAGGAGTTTGTTCACTGCTTTGAGAAAGGGCCTCAAGCTAGATGACCTAAGGTCCCTTCCATCCCTCATTTTCTATGAATTATATAGTGTTATCATACACACACGTGTGCGTGCGCGCACACACACACACACACATTGTTCATTTATACTGCTTTGACTAAAGCTGTAAATAAGCTACTACTACTGTCTAAGAACTGCTTAATTTCAATGCTGAACAGTCCTGTCTAGGCATTAACCTTTACCTTTAGAGATGAAGCAGCACATGGGAAATTTGTGGGGTTTTGAATTTGGAGTGGCAGGGAATAAAGGATTGTAATTAAAAGGTCCACAGAAATAACAAGGGAGGAAGTGTCTGTGTGTGTGGAAGAGCGCAGAACTTGGAAAGCAATCATGGGTGAGCAGCACACACAGCAGAAAAAAGTAAGAACAAAGCATTAGTCTGTCCTGGACACAGGTTGTTCTCCCCAGGAGAGGTGCACTGCTCCTGGAAACACTGCAATACCAGGCCAGTGGATGGAGCAAGCCCCATGCCTATCTTCCACTGCCAAAACCCCACTTAAGGCAGGGAGCACGTCTGGACTAAAATGACTTTGTTTTTGCAAAAAATATAAATTACACACACACACCCTGTCTTGTGACCGATATGGTTCACTTGACAGTCCAACACACACTTTTACAGTTACATCGTTCTCATGTCTTTTTTAATGACCACAGTGCAGCCATGTACCCACACTGCCACATGCCCATCACCATCAATTTTACCTGTCACAAGTACACCAAAGACAACCTCAGTGCTCTCCCCCACCTCTTTCTGCAGTCCTTTCACTTGTGATTGTACTCATTGTCATCATCTCAGTCACTACTGTTGTTATCATCATTCCTCTCCTCAGGAGACCCATCTCTGAACAAGCTATGCCAGTCCCTTCTCTTCCATATGATCTCCACTGTCTCTTTCCCATCATCTTCTATCATCTTCCTGTAGTACCAGTACATCTCACTCAGTCCCCTTTTGATGCAGCCCTCATCTGCAGGGTTCATGCGTCCGTTCACAAGCAGGTTCCTGGTCTTCCACAAGGCATTCCTGAAGCAGGAAATCAACTGGTCAAAGTGGGCTATCAGAGTCCCTTGCTGCTTGGTCAAGTGTCTGTACAGAACTGCCTCTCTGGTTGGTGATGACCCCTGTCACCATCAGGAGGAGTTTGATTATTCTCCACACCTCCCTGGTGTATGGGCAGTATCAGAAGAGGTGGTTGATAGTTTCCACTGTCCTTCTTAGCCAAGACACCAAGAAGCAATGCCCCACCACTGTCCACAGCCCCACCACCTGCAGCCCTGGCCTCCCTCAGCATGCTGCAAGCCCCGCTGCCAGCATTTCTCTGCCCCCAGCCCTCCCTAGCTACCTCAAGGCCCAACACCCCCTCTAACAGCCCTGCCAGCACTGCCTCCTACGTCACAGCACCCAGGCACCAGCCTCTGCCCTACCCTTCCGCTGCGTGAGGCTCCCGCTCTGGCCCCTCCACAGGTCCCCACCTCTTGCCCCCTTACCCTGGCAGTGCAGAAGTGGCTCAGGACTTGCCCCTGTCCCCTTTGGACAGGCAGCACTTCCTTTGCACCTGCTCTGTGGCTGCAGACTAGTACCCATGCCTTCTGCTGCTGCTGCAAGGAGCTGACACAGGGAAGGGCAGGGTGGTTCTCACTCCCCACTCCAGACTTCTAGGGCACGGATACATGTTACATACATCACACAATGCACTGGCAACTCACACAATAAACATAGACAGGCCACACGTGCAAAATGATGAGCACAAGATCACAATGCCTCTCCAGCTATAAAAAGAGCCAACCAGGTCTCAAGTCAGTGCTTGGAAAGGTGGAACCACTCTTTAGGTGGCTTCTATCCAATTTCAAGCTGAGCATGAGGCAGAGACATCTCCAGGGCTACCCTTCCTATGAGGGGAATGTGCCAGTCCTGCCTCTGACCCTGCGTGTCCTCCCTGAGGGCAGAGGTGCTGACCCTGGCAGGTGGGCCCAGTCACACCAGGCCAGGGTGTGCAGCAGCCCCCATCCCCCTCCCACATGACTGCCCTTGCCATGCCTTACAAAGCCTTCCTGCACTCCAAGGGGACTGTGCCCAGTGCCATCCCTTGGCTACCCGGGGAGGAAACCAGGCTGTTCCCACATGATTCATGTTCAGCAAAGGATGGAGCAGATCCATGCTTCTGCCCAGGTTCCTGCGACTACTACTTTCCAGGTGGTAGAACGTGGCACTCCCTTGACTGTTACACGGGGTTCACAATCTGCTCTGCTCTGCCTGGCAGGTGTAGGAGTCTGGAGAAGACTGTAGTGATGCTAAGCTGCAATGAAGCTAAGACACTGCAGAGAACCTTGGGAGTAACAGGCTTCACTGACCGCCAGATGAGCTGATAAAAGGTGCAGCAAGCCAAAACGTTGGAGACCCCCAGATCAGCAGGGAATGCACCCTTGGTGCCTGAACTGGGCAGCAGAGGGCTGATGTTGGCAAGGACTGAGCCCACACGTGTCTTGACTTATCCCCTTTTTACTTAGTTCCTTGCTATCTCAAGCAAGAAAGAGATAAGAGGTAGCACGGGGTGGGTGCATCTCGACTATAAATACAGGGCCTCTGAGACTCTCCTTCTCCTACCGACTTAGGGGTCATCAGTGCATGTCATGCAACACTTCCCATTTTCTGGGCAGTTTTGCTGAGCTGGACTGACCGATGTACCAACCCACTAGCTACTGTGCAAGAGACAATCCGAGCTTTCACCCCCAGACACAAATTTGAGGCATTCTTTCTGCATTGCATCCGAACTCCAGGAGGCTGGTTGCAGGTAACAACCTTCAAGAGCCCCCTGACCCATGCCTCCTGAATGACAGGGGACAGGAAGCTGGTGCACATGTATGTTGGGTGTTTGAAATTAGCTGTTGAGCGTGTGTGTGTGTGTGTGTGTGTGTGTGTACATGGCTGTTGGTATGGGTGCTTGCAGTGTGCACCTGCACATAGCTCCAGGTTTCATGCATGTGTAAGCGAACAGGGGCAGGAGTGCTTTCTGCAAGTGCCTGGCAGATGTTGCATGCTGACACACATTGGGGCCTCAGTTATGGGAGGTGCATACAGTGCTGCAGGGTCACTCTATGGAATTACAGCCATTTCAGGCAGGGCAGCTGTAGCCACCTACACCGACTGTCCCACCAATGTCCCTGGCTGGCCATAGAAGGTGATGGGCCAGGCAGGCAGGTGCCTTTGGGAGATGCCCCCTCCCCTACTCTAGGCCCCAGGGAGATCCCTGTCCTCTCTCCCCACCATAGCCACCAGTTCCGGTTTCTCAGTGATGTACTTTCCAGCACCGCTTGCCTCCATCCCCAAGGCACCACCAATGGGGAACATCACTAGTGAGCATGTGCCCCCCCGACAAGGCCCCACTGGATCCTGGTTTTGGGGGGTGACGCACTCTTACTAGCAGTTCCAGCAGGAGAGAAGCAGGACCCACAAGCATGATGTGTCCAGGCCCGTGTGAACATCAGAGTCTGCAAGCCCGGAACAAGCATTGGAAGAGCACAGACCCGCGCTTGCCTGAAGGAGGCACTATGAGCAGGCAGGACAGAGCCAGTGGATTAGTTCTGCTGCTTGCTTTTCTCCCAGCAGTGCATGCAGGCCAATGCCCAGAGGTTCTGCATCTCAGCTTCCCTCAAAGGAAGCAGCTCACCTCCTGGCCAGGGGTGGATAAACTCGTCTTGGGACCTTGGGCCTAAAGAGCAGGGAGGAGGGGAAAAGGCAATGATGACCACCCAGACCACTGCCCACAATAGGAAATTGCTAACGTTAACGCAATGTTAGCCCAGTCTGAGAAAGGCACGCACAGAAGAAAGCACGTTGTTAGCTAGATTTCAAATAACCAGCTGCTTTTCTTCCCAAGAGGGGGTCCCACACTTCACAGCTGTTGCAGGCTGGGGGCAATGCATGGGCCAGTGGTTCCTGGGTTCTTTCCTTGCTCCCTGCAAGGCATCTGTGTGCCACCTCTGATGCCCTTCCAACAATCCTCCCCTCCATACTAAAGTTCTCCTTGCTGCGGGCTGTGGCCGCCCACCACACCCTGGCCATCCTTCCCCACCCTACTGTCAGGTTTGACCTAGAAACCACTACACATAGCCCAAGCAAAAGTCTCTGTTCTGTAACTAATGCCCAACTGCAATGATAAGGAGAAGACAGTCTTAGATAAAGGAGGCTTGAAAACAAAAACAGAATTAGTGGACTAGGGCAAAGAACTGATTTAAATATTAAGATTCACACCCCTAGGTGGGGAGAAAGTATGCTAATGAAACATACATGTATGGAAATGAGATACATAGCTAAAACACAGGTATAGAGACATGCTCAGTAAAGAACTCCTTGCGTCACTCCCTTATAACCAATTAGCAAACAAGAATGCTTATGAAGGTCCAATACTCCTGTATAAAAGATGCTTAGAATTAAGGATCTGTGTGCTTGTTACGTGAAATTATTCCGCTTGCACCTTGTATTGCTAGCAATAAATCTTTATACTTTCACCCCTGGTATCTTTATTGGCTTTTGCATACCGGGCACGATCCCAGACTTGAGCTGGGGCTCAACACTACTAGGAGTTGCCTCCAGCTCTTCTTTGTAGGTCTGAAGACACACAGCATGAGTCACTGGTTAGCAACCAGAGCAGCCTTTGCTGGTGGTCAGACAGCTGATGGGGTGGCCAGGGCTGAGGGGATCAGCACGGGAATATGGTTGCTTCAGTTTCTCACACAAATCAGGTATTAAATCCATTTTACCTTCTTGCCCTTGCTTTTCTTGGCTTTCACTCCCTGCCAGGGTCTGGTACCCGGTCCCCTTCGACTGCCTCAAGCACATTGTCCCCTACCTTTCTTCAGGCACGGACAGGTTGAGCAACTTCAGCTGCTTCTAAATTTTCAAGGAGTTTTAGCCCTTTCCAGTCACTTTGCTGAGGCCAGAGCCTCTGGCTCAGGCAATGTTGGGGGGTTTTGCATGGGCCTTTGTTTCTTTTCCACCTGTCTTTTTCCACCCTGGCAACATTTCTTCCCCCATCCCCCTCCAGCAGGCACCAATGCCTCTGTGCAACTTCTGCGCCTTCCTTCTGCCTCCCTGCTATTGCCTTTGTAGCTTCGCTCTCTAGAGTTGCCAGCCTCCTTCTCCCCTGCCAGCCTCCTTCTCCCCTGCCAGGGTTTTCCCATGCCAAGAAACACCTAAGATTCCTGCAGCAGAGGCCTGAGATGCTGTCCAGCCTAGAGATGGAGGGCTGCAAGCTAGGCTAATTCCCAGCTGGGCAATTTAGCTGTGGCAAGTTGATCCTCTCCCAGCCAGGCTTTTCTTCTCCTCTGCTCCAGACAGGCACCCACTCCAGCTGCAAGTGTCCTCTCCAAGTGGGAAAGGCATCCAGGAAGCAGCAGTGGCAGGCACCACGGTGGACCCCGAGGTCAGCAGCTGTGCCTGCCGGATTCCTGGCTGCTCTTATTCCAGGCAGAGGGGCCTTACAACTCAGCTGCCATGACTGGTGCTAGGCTTCCTTGCCCCATGCTTGCCTCCTGCATTTCCTGCTCCTTGCTGACCTGCTGTTTTCACTTCCTCTGTAGCCTCTCCACAGAGCTAAAAACAGACTGCTCTTTATCTCAGAAAAAAACCTTCTCTCTTAGGATCCTAGGGGTAGATGTACCAGCTGTACAGCGGGAACTTGAGGCTGTGCACCTCAAGTTCCCGTGAAGGATCCAAATTAACAGCCTGCCTGGGACAATCAAGACTAATTTGAGTTAATTGCCATTCAAGCTGTGATTCCTAGACCTTAATTGCTGGAGGCTGCAAGCAAGAGAGGAAAAAATCCTGGTCAGACAGTTCACAGATGCAGCTCTTCCAGCAGGTATGACAGAAGATGGGGCAAGATAGACCTATGGTCTGACCCAGTCAGTGGCAGTTCTTATCCCAGACTGTTTGATGGGAGTCAAAACCAGGAACAGTTAGCCCTGGATTAAACCAGTCCTCTTTTTTTAGCCTGATTCAGTTACAACAAGGCCTGCCAGCCTGGCAGGACTCCTGTCAACGCACTCTTCTGAGGCTTAAAATACTGTAGCATTTCTCTAGCAGAGGAGGTCAACTGCTGGAGCAGGCATGGATACACCTACACTCCAGTCACTGCTGCCACTGCAGCATGCCCCAGATGGCTGCAAACCAGCTACCTCGGGTATGACAACCAAGGGTGGTATGGTAAGGGTGGCAGCAGGGAGCACAGCGTGGACGTGGTGGCCACCCTTAAGGAAGCTATTCAACTGAGTATCTAAGCTAGCTTGTCTATGCTGACACAAGACACAGCGCAAATGTACCCAGTGAGCATCTAACTTTCTCTAAGTCAGTGGTCTCCAACCTTTTTAAGTAGGAGATCACGTTTGGCATTTAAAAGCAACCCAAGATCTACTATGAGCTGCCGCCACCCCGCCCAGCAGGCAAGTCTGTGGGGAGGAAAGGGGGGGGGGTGCAGGCATAGGGAGAAAAAATTATTTGGGGGCACGCTTCCCCAGCAGGTAAGTCCCACCTGGCTGGGGCCCCATTCAATTTACTCCTGCCTCTGCAGCACTGTCCCTCACTGCAGGAGCCTCGATCTAACCCCTGCCCCTTCCCTCCACCACGGACTGACCTGCTGGGCTGGGGCGTGTACGTACATGCACGGGGGCACTCAGCCCCCCACCCCAGCCTCGGATCAACTCCAAGATGCTCCGAGATCTACCGGTGGATCGAGATCCACTGGTTGGTGACCACTGCTCTAGGCTGTATCATATCTGTGCAACAAAGTCCCATTGACCAGGATGGGAGCCGTACGTGGCTCTGGATGGCTATAGACTGGCACTGACAACCTCAAACCCTGTCATTTTTATGACGTAAATCAAAGCATTTGTAGCTTCTGCATTTAATATCTTCTCTCAGGAGGATAGGAATCTTTGTGTAGCCACATGATTAACCACTGAATCTCTCTTTTGAGTCTTTTCAAGTGAAAAAGAGTGTGGTTTTCTGTTTACACATGTAGTTGAATAAAGGATCTGAAAAGATTTACTAATATGATATTCAGCTACCTTCCTGTTTCACTTAAAAGATATTTTCATCCTCAGAGAAAACATTGGGTACTGCAGGCAAAGTAGCATGAAAGGAGACAGCAGGCAGGAAGATCTCCATTTGCAGAGTTGTTTACTTGACACACAGAGAAAACTTAGCTTCAGTTAAATAGGTAGGAAACCACAATAAAATAATCTTGATTTCTAATGTTGATCTTGTCACTGCCGTTCACTGCAGTGAAGGGTACGAGACCTTTAGAGGCCCGTCAGGCAGGTACTTGTGACGCTTGGAGTGGAATTAGGCACAGGATGCTTATCGGTTGCAAAGCAAGATTATTTACTTACTCCATCAAGGTGGTGAAAGACGGAGGTTAAAGATACTTGGTTAGTTACAGCTTAGGGTTCATAGGTCGGTCTGCATAAGTAAATCAGTTCACAAAACTGGTCAGGCAGAACTGTCGGGTCGGGGTCGTCGATTACGTCTGAGAAGGTCGAAGACGGGGGGGACGAACTGGCAAGTGATCAAATTGCCGGTTTTCTCTAACACCTATGTCAGAGGTCTCCAGGTGTATACGGAGTCGCTCTTCCCCCACTACGCGGAAATGCAGCGGGGTTTTGTTTGTGTACTAGCCAATTGCTTTTCGCCACGTCATAAATTTAATTAGAATCACCAATTATTATAGCGTTTTTTCGCTAGGTGTTATCACAGGGTCACTCCTTGTTTTCTTTGACCAATTATAATGATTTATGTACAGCACAGAAGGCTAAGTTTCATTTCTAGTTAGTGTCGCAGTTATAAATCTCTTTTTGACATGCGCAGCAAAAAAACTGTTACTATCTTTTTTGTTAACCCTTAGTTAACCTAGTACAGACTAAAACTGGTTTTGATTAATATATTTCTTGCTTGTGGCATGGGCAGTACTTAATTGGGTTGTGACAGATCTTAAATCAAGTTTCTCCTGCATTTTATTGAAGTCGTTGTGTACTGTTAATAAAAGTCAGATTCTTTTAAGAGCAAATGAGAATCTGCCCCTGAAACAGTAATACAAAGAATAATGCTCAATGCTAGATACCTTTAACAAAGGATATCAGTTGTAAACATAATCCAAAGCACAGTTTGATCACCAAAGATGAAAAAGGAATAAATGTTTTCAGGTTCAGATTCTTTTAAGGAGTAAATCTATTAAACATTCAAATGAATGCTTTAGTTAAACAAAATATAGCAGCTAGGGGGCTTTATGACCACAGGCAGATAATAGGCATGGACAGACCTTTGTATGCATGTGGAAATCCACAAAGGTCTGGGGGATTCTGTGTAGGGGAAAGGCTATGCCTCCAGACCCCACACAACAGGATCAGGGCCATAGATATCCAAAGCAAGAGGCAAGTACTAGGCAAAGATATATATAATATATATACACATGGATCCTAATGGTAGTGTGTCAGCAAAGAGTTTACCATCCATCCAGTGCCTGGGAGGATTGTGGAGTCAGATTAGGCACACAAGGGTTCCAGTCTAGGACTTCATGTGGGAGAAAACAACACAGAAGCAGCTGGGCCCTCTTAGCTTAGCAGCTAAGCATTCTACAAGATACAGGGAAGATGAAGAGCTTTTATTTTGTTCTGCTCCGGCTCTCTGCAGATTCTTATACACCTGCAAACACTGCAGCACCACAGCCCCTTCCAGCAGCGCATGGAGCAATGTGACTAGAGACCAAAGGTGACTTGTTCTCTCCCCAAGTGAAGGAGCTCATAGCAGAGTCCTAGGTCAGCTCCCAGGGAGACTCTGTCCTCCCTGGACTAGTCTTCATCCCAGACCTTCCAGCTCTTTTAAATACCCTAGCTTCCTAGCCTTGAAGATGAGAACTAAGACCCTGACATCAGCTCTACTGTTACGTCTCAGCTCTGTGTTCTTGGACAAACCTGGCACAGGATACAGTCTGTCTGACTCAAAGAATTCCCCCCTCCCTCCTCTGCCTAAACGAAACTGATTAAGATGCAGTGAGAGACACACCTAAGACCCTCCAGATAAGGGTGACAAGAGTGAAACAACTGCCCTAGGTCTCATTTGCATCCGAGATGGAACCAGATGACCATTCATTTACATGAGAGATGGAGAACAGAAAGCCTGAAGCAGAGACTGCAGTGAATTCTGGGACCAGAGAAGCAGGGGAGCACTGCATGATGGGGAATCTGTGCTCCAAATGTTAATCAACCCATGTTCACACACACCCAGCTCAGCATTTATCATACCAGTTCTAAACTGGATTTACTAAGGACTTCCCCCCGCCAGACACACACACACCTCTAAGTTTAATAGGCATCTCGGGCCGTACATTCCCCGGTCCCACTATGG
>NW_005842600.1:646346-651203 GCF_000455745.1 Alligator sinensis | reverse complement strand
TTGTTTGTGTTTGTTTTTTTCTTTTGCATGTCTATTACTACTAGTACTATTATATATTTCATATGCTTAGCAATAAATAACTTTTATAGCCAAACTGATAGTAACTGGGTATATTTTTCCTTCTCTGCTTCTCTTTCCTCCCGTGCTCTGCAGCAACGCTTCTTTTACCTGAGCTAAAGATCCCTGTGAAGCCCAGAAATACTGTGGGGTCTGCTCATCAAGAGGCCGAAGATTGGGACATGTTGAGTTTGAAACACATAAGGGGATCAGCTTGTACAGGCTGATTGACCCAGTTTGACTCAGATGTGGAATGCTGGCCCACGAGGGTGTCAGCTAGACACCCAGCCGGATTCAGAGGGATTCTGTTCGCCTGTGTGCTTGTGTCTGACTGCAGTTTATTGTTGCTCTGATGAACTGATTTTTGGCATATGAGGGTGTCAGCCTGTCCATGCTGATCAACCCGGCCAGGTCAGGCGTGTCACGTTAATTTGTGTGTGTTTGTATGTATGACTGATTTGGTGACTGGAGGAACCCAGTCCCATTGAAACTGAGTCCTGCAAGATAGCTCCATTGGGGGTGAGGGCTTGCAGAAGGGAGAGATACAGCTCCGTATAGAAACACAAGCAGCACATTGACAGAATTACCAAGACCCTAGAAACTATCCCTAATAAATGAGCACACCCCAAAGTAATGGGCAAATCTGGTAACACTACCTTCTATATAGACAGCCATCAAGGAGTGGGGCACAGGTGTGATGTTCTTGCAGTAGCCTGTGCTGCTGAAGAGATGTACTGTGGGGGCCCGGTGAGGCTAGATAGCCACAAGTGACCACAGTGAGGGAAACCGGCTGCCCAAAGTTGCAGGCAACCAAGACATTCAAGAGTCTACAGCCCCTGTCCTTAGCGCTGCTGCCCTGCAGCTGCCTCCAGTCCCCTGGTGACCTGTCCCCACTGTCACTTATGGCAGCAGCTCCACCATGCAGTTTCTGACCTGCCAGGACCAACATCCAGATCTGGCCCACAGAGCCATGTCATCAGGCCTGTGGGCTCCCAATGGATCCAGACTTTGATGGTGTGGGAGCACTGGCAACTAACACCGCCATTGCTCCCCAGCCACCACATTTTCAAGCTCTGGGGCCCAGATGACATGGCCCTGTGCCTGGGGCCAAACCCATGTGCCAGATAAGATGCTCAGACTGGATCCAACCCTGCTGGACTGAAAGGCTGGGAACCACTGGGGTTAATTGTTTTCCAGAAAGGCAGGGAGTCTTAAAATGTGAAGATACCCAGAGATGGAGAATCCACCACAGCCCCTGGGACTGGGCTGCAATGGTTAATCAGCACCCCCTGGGTAAATGTGTCTGGTGTCAGCTTCCAGCCCCTCGTACCTTCCCCTCTACCTAGTACATTCCACAATAACCTTCCCCTCCGCTTTCAAGAGCTCCCCAGGATTTGGACTCCACAAAGGTACTAGTATCACCTCTGCCTCTTCTTTAACAAGCTAAAGAAATGATGACCCTGCAGTCCCTTCTCACAACCCTCTTCTTCCTGCCCCCAAGCAATGTGCGATGCTTGTCATGCCGTCTCCAGGTTTTCAATATCTTTTTTAACTGGATGCGAAACAACAGGTGCAGTGTCCAAACCCTGGTTTCACCAGTGCTGGGAACACGTCACATACCTCCCACCCCTTGTCACTGCTCCCCCTAAGCCAAGACACACCCAACACTTGCATGTGCTTCTGTTAGTGCTACCAGAGCCGAGCTGAGCACACAGCAGGGCCTGACCTCACCAGGGCCTGGGAACATAGAGAAGGGGGCAGCAAGCTGAGGGGGTGCACAGGCAGCTTCACCTAATATACTGTAGCAAAACAAGGATCCCTCGGTGCTTCTCAGAGCAGGCCAGGGGCCCAGTCCCAGCCTTAAAATCTAGCCTGGGTTACTCTAGCTTCAGGAGATAGGAGCAGAATGCAGGAAGACTGAGGGCAAGAGGGGGCCCAAGGCCTGCACCACCCAAGTTCAGATCTCAGTGTGGCTTGCTGTGTACCCTGCGCACCCCGATGGGAGCAGACAGCATGTGGCACACCCACAACTGCCCTGCAGCCATTTAGAATCACAGAAAATTAGGGTTGGAAGGGGTGTCAGGAGGTCACATCTAGTCCAACCCCCTGCTCAATGCAGGACCAGCCCCAACTAGATCATCCCAGCCAGAGCTTTGTCTAGCTGGGTTTTGAAAACCTCCAAGGATGGAGATGTCACCACCTCTCTGGGTAACCTGTTTCAGTGTTTTACTATCCTCCTAGTGAGAAAATTCCCCCTAATATCTAACCTAAACCTCCCTTGCTGCAACTTGAGCCCATTGCTCCTTGTTCTGTCATCTGCCACCACTGAGAATAGCCTAGCATCATCCTCTTTCAAACCCCTCTTCAGGTAGTTGAAAACTGCTATTCTGTCTTCTCTCAGTCTCCTCTTCTCTAGACTAAATAAGCTCATTTCCCCCAGCCTTTCCTTATAAATTGTGTCCCCCAGTCCCCTAACCATTTTTGTCGCCCTCCACTGGACTCTCCAATTTGTCCACATCCTTTCTGCAGTGGGGGGCCCAAAACCGAACACAGGACTCCAGATGTGGCCTCACCAGTGCAGAATAGAGGGGAATAATTACTTCCCTTGACCTACTGGCAACACACCTACCAATGCAGTCCAGGATGCCATTAGCCTTCTTGGCAACTAGGCCACACTGCTGACTCATATCCAGGTTATTGTCCACTGTGACCCCCAGGGCCTTTTCTTTCTTTCTTGGGAAGAGAGGATCCAGACCTTGGAGAGACCTCCAATATGAGAGAGGAGGGAGGACTTTGAGCAACTGGGAATTGTACCCCGCCTTGAACTAAAGAGAACAAATCGCAAGTTGTACCTGCTCCAGTAACTAGTGTGGGGGACCCTTCCTGTGTGTTAGCCAATGGCTGTCTAATGTAAAATCAATAAGCAGTCCAGGGAGAAGAACCCAGCCTGCCCTCCACCCACCTGAGTGTCCTACCTGTAGGCTGCAGACCGAGGCTTGCTCTCACTGACTATCTTCCTGACCCAGTAGTAATTGCCATCTTGGCTACCAAGTGTTTCAGCTTCAGGAACCTAAGTGGTTGGAAGCGCGTCCTGTGTAGCTCTGACTCAGGTGTGTACGCTCTGGGGAGGGAGTGGGAGATCCCCCATTCTGCATGTCTCCTATTAGCTTGCTCTAGACCGCTGCCTGCTCAGTGCCTGGGCTCTCTAGAGTGCCTCACTGTCCCCCAGGCATCTAACTCTTTGTACCCTCAAGGACAAATTTAGTAATGTCCCCTTAAAGGCAGTGATTATCATAGTATCCTAGTGCTTAGGGTCGGAAGGGACCTAAGCAGATCAGAAACAGATCATGCCCCGGGCAGGAATGGGTGCCAGGGTCACATCACCCCAGCCAAAGTTGTTGTGGAGTTTTATTGCTCTGAGAAAGAGGCTGTTGTGAGGAAGAGAGGAATGAATTATTCCTGAGCAGTTGCTTCATGTTACTGACACACATCCATAATCAAGGAAAGCTCTTAGGTGAGCTCATTTTTTTTGTCCAGATGCCTGTAGCATCATTCCACCAGGAAAACAACACCAGTCTATCAACATGCTGATGAGATCAATTAAGCTATATTCTCAATTTGAAGTGCAGGCTCATTATTCCAGCTAGATCCATCCTTTGCAGTAAATATTATGTCCATTAATGCTGACAACCAAGTTGGCTGCCTTAGATTTTTGCTACCCAGGCTTCCCGGAGAGTTAAGAAAAATAGCAGAATGTGTTGATCAGGACAGGAGGCTGTAAAGTCGGGTCGAGGTTAAGTTTTAAAGTGCTGTTCCTGTCATTATTGCAGCTGGAGCTCTGTTATGGATGTAGAGCATCTTGAACAACCCCATCCAGAACGCTCAGCAGTGTCAGGCCCATCCCCAAATCCTGTACAACTAGTGTATTTGTCAGTGTTCATCAGGGCAGCATTTCTCATCATCACTCATGTATATTGAAGGCTCAATGGGTGTGCCTATATGTGCAGTTAATGTGGAGCAATAAACTCCAGCGTTTATTATGCTGGAGTTTATTGCTTCTAGCTGTGCTGCTTGAACATGTGCCTGGGAGCAACTTTATTTATGCACAGCACGTGGAGCCAGGTTGAAGCAGCCCCAGCTGGCAGGCAGCCCTGGGAGTTTTCCTGCCAGCCTGGAGGGGCTGTGGAGGGGCTGGCTGGGGCACAAAGGTGCTCCAGTGCAGGGCTAGCTGGCAGGCAGCCCCTGCGCTGAAGCACCCTGGTGCCCCAGCCAGTCCCGTCAGTGTCTACACATCCACTGCTGTGCATGAAAAAACTCCGCAGCAAGATAGTACTTGTATTTACAAGTTTATCAGTTTACTCCAGCTTAATAGCCCCATACCTGTAGATACTGAGACATTTATTGTGGAGCTAATTAGTTAACTCCACAGTAACATCTTGTGTAGACTCGCCCAGTGAGTAGTAAACAGGTACCTATCATTATCATGAGCTTATATATTTTGAGCTCTTATATTATCATCCCACAAATCATTTCTGGAAGGTTGCCAATGGACTGCTTTGTACTGACAGCAGGCAGGGTTGTACATATATTTTTGTAGAGGCCAGCAAGTCTTGAGGTGCGGGGAGCCTTGTCCTTGGAGGTAGGAGGGTGCCCTCTGTTGCTGGACATGTGCTTTCTGCTATAAGTCTCAGGGTCTTTGTAAGCCTTCCTCAGAGCCATTGGGTGAAGCAGCCCCGGCTGGCAGGCAGCCCTGGGAGTTAGCCTGCCAGCCTGGAGGGGCTGTGGAGGGGCTGGGGTGGG
>NW_005842600.1:616561-645222 GCF_000455745.1 Alligator sinensis | reverse complement strand
GCAAATTTTATAAGACGTATCTCCGATTCCGATTTTGGTGGCGCGTTCACCCAGAGCATCCGGAGCTCTGTTCCATGGAGCCTAGCAAACTCCACGTGACCGTTCGTGTTGTCTGTGTCTGTAACCGCAACTCAAGCAAGTTCTCCAGCCTACACCACTGCCATCTCGGTGTAAGTAAACAATCTTTAAAACTACCGCTAAGCATTTGTGCCTAATTCCAGCTCATCGCCCTCCCTCTCCGATCCAGCGTGCCCGGGCTGCTGGCCACAGCCCGCGTGCAGCACGAAAAAGGGCTCGGGTCGCTCCCGGCCCGCACAGCAACAAGGGCATACTGCTGGCTCATATTCAGCTTCTTGTCCACTGTCACCCCCAGGCCCTTTTCTGCAGAGCTGCTGCCCAGCCACTCAGCCCCCCACCTGTTCCTTCTAGGCATGGGATTGCTCCATCCTAAGTGCAGGACTTTGTACTTGTTTTTTGTCACGGCCCGATACTAGTCGGCCGGATCTGAGAGAAGGTCCTAGAGATTTCTGGGTTAGATTGTAGAGAAGGTTTATTTAAACAACTATGATCAACAACAGAGGCATGGTTACAAATAACAATAAAACACAAAATGTGACTAGAACATACAATAACACCACAAACATAAACATATATCAATGGCACTAATCAGTCAGAGCCGGTTGCCAAGCGTGCGCACCTTCTGTCCAATTAGGCTTTGTTAGCCTCTCACAAGTCAGGCGTCCCTGAGCTTGTGAGTTGACTCTGGCCGGTGAGGCGTGGTCCAGTGCGATCATCATTGCGACCTCAGTCTCTGACTGATCGAGTCGAAGGTGATGGTCCCAGTATTGATCTCGAATGTCTCCACCGCTGTTTGGATGTGCTGAGACTTTATACTGTTGGCTGAGCCACTCAGTCTTAGGCTTTGAATCATGCCCTTATTTGGAAGATGCCATCCCTTATGGATACAAGCCTCAGAAAGCGTGCATCATCGCTTAGGAGAAAATGCATAGTCATTTACCTGCAAGACTGAGCTATGGAAATTCCCATGGAAATTCCCCAAACCCCACTGGGAATTCCCCCACAGTCCTTATAGAACCTCTTGAGATTTCTTTTGGCCCAATCCTCCAATTTATCTAGGCCACTCTGAATCCTAGCCCTACCCTCCAGTGTATCTACTACTCCCCCCAGCTTGGTATCATCTGCAGACTTGCTGAGGGTGCTCTCTATGCCATCTGCCAGGTTACTGATGAAGATATTGAACAAAACTGGTCCCAGGACCAACCCCTGGGGCACTCCACTTTGAACTGGCTGCCAACTAGACATTGGGTTATTGACTACTACCCTCTGAGCCCAATGATTCAGCCCACTTTCCACCTTCCTTACAGTCCATTCATCCAGCCTGTACTTCCTTAGCTTGCCTGTGAGAACGTTGTGGGAAACCATATCAAAAGCCTTGCTAAAAATCAAGGTATACCACATCCACTGCTTTTCCCACATCCAACAGAGCCAGTCATCTCATCATAGAAGGCAATCAGGTTGGTCAGGCATGACTTGACCCTGGTGAATCCATGCTGACTGTTGCTAGTCACCACCTTCTCCTCCAAGTGCTGAGAAGTGAATTCCTTGAGGATCAGCTGTATGATTTTTTCAGGGACTGAGGTGAGGCTGTACTTCCCCAGATCCTCCTTCTTCCCTTTCTTAAAGATGGGCACAATATTTGTCCCTTTTCCAATCATCTGGGACCTCTCCTGGTCACCATGAGTTTTCAAAGATGATGGCCAGCAGCTCTGCAATCACATCAGCCAACTCCCTGAGCACCCTCAGGTGCATTCCATCCAGCCCCATGGACTTGTACACATCCAGCTTTTATAAATAGTCCCTAACCTGTTCTTTTGCCACTCTTGGTGGCTCACCTCCTCCCCAAACTGTGCTGCCTGGTGCAGTAGTCTGGGAGCTGACTTTGCCTGTGAAGACCGAGGTAAAAAAAAAAAAAAGGCATTGAGCCTTTTCTGCATCCTCTGTTACTAGGTTGCCTCTGTTCAGTAAGGGGCCCACACTTTCTCTGATTCTCCTTTTGTTACTGCCATACTTGTAGAAACCCTTCTTGTTACCCTGAACATCCCTTGCTAGCTGCAATTCCAGTTGTGCTTTGGCCTTCCTGACTTCATCCTTGTGTGCCCAAGTAATACACCTATACTCCTTCCAAGTTGTTTGTCTGAGTTTTCATTTCTTGTAAGCTTCCTTTTTGTGATTTAGCTTACTGAAGAGTTCCCTGCTGAGCCAACCTAGATTTCTGCCATACTTGCTAGACTTGCTGAACATTGGGATGGTTTGTTCCTGCACTCTCAGCAAGGCTTCTTTGAAGTACAGCCAGCTCTCCTGGACTCCTCTCCCCCTCAGAGTGGCTTCCCAGGGGATCCTCCCCATCAGTTTCCCAAGCAAGTCAAAGTCTCCTTTTCAGAAGTCCAGGGTCCGTACTTTGCTGCTCTCCATCCTTCCTTTCCTCAGGATCCTGAACTCAATCATCTCGTGGTCACTGCTGCCCAAGTTGCCATCTACTACTACATTCCTCACCAATTCTTCCCTGTTTGTGAGCAGCAAATCAAGAAAACCATGGCCCCTAGTTGGTCTCTCCAGCATTTGTACCAGGAAGTTGTCCCCAACACTCTCCAAAATCTTCCTGGATTGCCTGCACACTGCTGTACTGCCCTCCTAGAAGATATGAGGGTGATTGAAGCCCCCTATGAGAACCAGGGTCTGTGACTGGGAAACTTTCTGTAGTTGTCTGAAGAAAGGCTCATCTACTTCATTCTCCTGGTCTGGTGGTCTATAGCAGACACCCACCACAACATCACCCTTGTCACTCTCCCCTCTGACCTTAACCCAGAGACTTTCAAACAGACCTATCTCCAGTTTCATACTGGAGCTCTGGCTCTCTTACACACAGCACAACTCCTCCTCTTCCTCTTCTCTCCTGCCTGTCTTTCCTGAACAGTTTGTACCCATCCATGACAGTGCTTCAGTCCTGCAGGCTCCTACCATGTCTCTATTATGCCAATCACATCACAGGTCCATGACTTTGCAAGGACTTCCAATTCTTCCTGCTTGGTTCCCAGGTCCCCTGCAGTCATGCACAGGCACCTGAGGTGACTAGCCAATTGCCATTCTTCCTGAGTAAGTAGGAGACAGTCTCTTGTTGCCCCCTCCTGCTTGCACTTCCCTCCAGGTCTCTTGCTTCCCCACTTAGCTCAGGGCTTTGGTGTCTATCCCCCAGTGAACCTGGGTTAAAGCCCTCCTTACTAGGTTAGTGACCCCTGGTCATGGGCCAGGAGGTGCCGTACCTGGCCAAGGGGGACTCTCTGAAGCTGGGCTGCCCATATGCCCTTGAGCCCGAGGACTACAGCCCCAGTTCCCTGGGCATCAAGTGGATCCAGCTGAGCCCAGACCTAGAGCACCCAGACCATGGGGTGATTATCAACCTCCCCCTCCTGGCAGTCAGAAAATCCTGGGTTATTTTTCCATCAGCAATAGATTCCCTGGGAAATGCAGACCCAGCCCATGCCCCTCATCAGTGCCAGCCCCTTGCTGCCTGCTATGCACAGCCCACTGGGGAGCTTGCTCAGACTCAGACCTCCACTTGTCCTGGCTGTGTGCATTTATATTACACCCCTTCCTCAGCCAGCCCTATCCTGCTGTACCTGGTCAGACCCTCCAGGGCAGGGGCAGGCTAGGCCTTTGTTCTCCCATTCATTGTGGTCTCCAACAACCACAGCTTAGAGCAGTGATTCTTGCTTGCTGCTTTGGGAATCTTTCAAAAGGCAGAAATCCTAGACCAGTTGATTAACAAGCATTTATAATCTTGGTGCTAGTGCCTGGTCATAACCCCACCAACAATGAAGCTCAGCTAGGCAGAAGGCTGTGTTTAGATAGTAAAACAGCGTTGGGCACTTCTTGCTTGCACAGATCACACAAATCGAGAGTCAACTTATAACACCCATGCAGAGCTCTAGTCCTGAGCTTGGAACAAGGCCTCATATAGCTGCATATGTGCCTCAAGAATTGGGAGAGAAGTGGCCAAGACTTGTCACCTCGAGTAGCAGCTTCTCAGATTTGGTCTCAAGTACAGCATCTGGCACCTGAGAGCAGGAGAAATGCAATGCAACCACTGGAAAAGTTCATGCATTTTGTCATGTAAAGCCACCTTAGTGGCGGCAACACCTGACAACAGTTTGAGCCAAGTGACTTGTGCCTTTATTTTCCATTTTGGATAAAACTAATCTAGCCAGCCTCTTTTCTCAGTTCTGTGGTTCCTGCTGTCAGAGTCCTGGGCACTGCATTCTTACAGTGGAGTAGAGCTGCCAGATATCATTCATGGTGAAAGATGAGGCCAAGGGTTCAAATTAGTCTTCCTCTGAAACAGTTGGGCCTGTGGATCCTCTACAGAGTGGCTACATGAGTCCCTCCAACATTGCTCTTTATGAACTTGCAGTGGAAAATAGGCACTGCGCTTCATGAGTACAAGGGCTTGCTTCTAGACTGTCATCTACATCCTGCAATAGCTGCTCTTAGAGACAACAATGTGATAAGTGCAGGAAAATTACAGAAGTTATTGCCCTTTTTGATCTGAAGGACTGACCCCAATTCAGGGTCCCAGAGGCATCGCTGGAGAGACTGGAGACAGAGAGTCAGGTGTCTTCAGCACAACGCTGCTTATTTAGGAAAATACACAAAATCCCGACTCCTTCCCTTTTTAGGAAATGAAACAGAGACCATTTCCTTGTTCACAGCTCTAACCCTGAGTCTGCACTGCACCCCAAAGCTCGCTGGCCAGGATCTGCCCTCTGGGTCAAAAGGACCCAGAAAGAGAGAAGTTTTTCATCAGTCCCATGGGACGCCCCTGCCCATTACAGAACAGGGAGACTCCTTGCCCGCCATCAATGCTGATCTTGTGAAGGAACACCTTGAGTGGCTGGATACCTTCAAGTCAGCTGGCTTTGACAGTTTACACCCCAGGGTGCTCAAGGAGCTGGCTAGCATCATATTCCAGCCCCTGGCACGGATCTTTGAGAACTCCTGGTGCTCTAGTGAAGTGCCTGAAGGTTGGAAGAAGGCAAATGTGGTGCCTATCTTCAAGAAAGGGAGGGATCTGGCAAACTACAGGCCCATCAGCCTGACCTCTATCCCAGGGAAGGTCTTAGAAAAGATTATCAAAGAGACCAGTCTCAACAGACTGGCCCATGGCAATATCCTGAGGGATATCCAGCATGGTTAGTTGTGGGTAGGTCCTGCTTGACCAATCGTATTTCCTTTTACAACCAGGTGATCTATTACCTGGACAAAGGAGAAGAGATTGAAGTCGTCTATCTTGACTTTAAAAAAGCCTTCAATCTGGTATCCCATGATCATCTCTTAGCAAAACTGGCTAACTGCAGCCTCAGCCTCACCACGATCCACTGGCTGGGGAATTGGCTCCGTGGTCGGACCCAGAGGGTAGTGGGTGATGGAAATCAATCGTCATGGTGCGCTGTGACCAGTGCGGTCCCCCAAGGCTCTGTTCTTGGACCTATACTACTCAACATCTTCATTAATGGTGTGGAAACTGGAGTCAGAAGAGGACTGGCCAAGTTTGCCAAAGACACCAAACTCTGGGGTAAAGCGTCCACACCTGAGGACTGGAGGGTGAGCCAGGCAGACCTTGACATGCTCAGGAAATGGGTGGACAAGAACCTGATGGTGTTTAACACTGAAAAAAGCAAGGTTCTCCACCTTGGGAAGAAAAACCTGCAGCATGCTTATAGGCTCGGCAGTGCTACACTGGCTAGCACTACAGATGAAAGGGACTTGAGGGTCATGATTGACCACGAGATAAACATAAGCCTTCAGTGTGATGCTGCAGCTAGTAAAGCGAGCATCCATAGATGCTTCTCAAGAAAACCCCAGGACGTCATCCTCCTGCTGTACTTGGCCTTGGTGAGGCCGCAGCTGGAGTACTGCATCCAGTTTTGGGCTCCACAATTCAAAAAGTATGTGGAGAAGCTTGAGAGGGTGCAGAGGAGAGCTACACACATGATCAGAGGCCAGGAAAACAGACCTTATGAAGAGAGGCTGAGAGCCATGGGACTCTTCAGCCTGGAAAAGCACAGGCTCAGGGGTGATCTGGTGGCCACCTATAAGTTTATCGGGGGGCTCACCAGGATCTGGGCAAACATCTGTTCACCAGAGCGCCCCAAGGTATGATTAAGGTTGAACGGTCACAAACTCCTCCATGACCGTTTCAGGCTGGATAGAAGGAAAAACTTCTTTACTGTCTGAGCCCCCAAGTTTTGGAATAGACTGCCACTGGAGGCGGTTCAAGCACCTACTTTGAACACCTTCAAGAGACATTTGGATGTTTGTCTTGCTGGGATCCTATGATCCCTGCTGACTTCTTGCCCCTGGGGCAGGGGGCTGGACTCGATGATCTTCCGAGGTCCCTTCCAGCCCTAATGTCTATGAAAGTTTATGAAATCCTCTCAGCCATCTGCGCACTCCTGCCCCACTAAAACCCCAACACCCAGCACGTTTACATGTTACTTCCCCAAAGTGTATAGGTTTAACCATCACTTATAGCTATCCAAAGTGAGAAGGAACAGTTTGCAAGGTATTGCTTATCCATACCATCAGTAACAATGAAGATAAAACCAGTTCCTTAATATGAGAGTATAGAGAGCAGTAATGAGACGCCCTTGGGAGAGAGGGGGGGAAAAAAAAATTCAGGCAAGAGTTCATTTAGGTATAGGCAACTTCTTTACAGGGCATGTGGCAGGTCAGGGAGGGGATAAGCAGCACAATGGTAGGTAGAGCAGAAAGCAGAGCAGGGAAAGGGATCAGAGTGGCACTTGAGGAGGATATGAGGCTAACCTGTGGCCCCCACTAGCCAAGCCTTTAGACAGGATAGACAAGCACATATATATTGGACATTCAGCCTCATAAGGCTGGGTTCAGCTGCAGCTCTGCCTGAGCAAGTTAAGTCTGTACAAAGGTTGCCTCTACCCAAGACTTGCTGAGTTTCTGGATGAGGGAGGGGAGGCCTTAGGCAGAAAGATTTGTAAAGTAAACTTCCTTCTGTGCAGCTCAAGTGGTAAGACCAGAAGTTCTAGTTGTTGCCTTTAGTGTCAGCTCGCCAAACCATGGCTGGAGGATACTTTTGGAGACAGGGGAGTCGTACAGGGCATTTTAGCTAGATCTGGTCATACCCACATCGTGCAAAGCAAGCAGTGAAGATGTTTGTTTCTGTTTTGATGCGTGTTCAGGCTGAGAACTTAAAATAGGTAGAAGACTAAACTTTGAACTGGGCTGAACTTTGAAGGCTGAACTGGGAAAATGTGGTGACGCTACCAAAATATCACAGGGTTATGCCAAAATAACTCCTCCTCACAATCTGTTTTGGGAGTAGAAGGGACTTTGCCCTAAAATAGTGGCTTTCAGTCTGTGGTCCACAGATTATGTCAAAGGGGTCTGCGATAGAGGATGTGATCTAGTCAAAATTATGTGAATACCCACATCTCCATTTGAAATTCCTGAAGGGGTCTGCAAATGGGAAAAAAAAAAAAAAAAAAAAAAGGTTGAAAACCACTGCTTTAGAGGCATCTACATAGAAGAACTAGTCCTCTCATTTGATCTTCCAGTAGCTGCTCCCCCATTTTTAGATGTTCACATGACTAAACCAGATCACTCGCCTGCTGTTTCCACCTCCCTACTCCTCACTGCCCCCTGAATACTAGAAGGCCAGTGGCAAGGACTCTGCAGTATCTTATTTGATCAACTGGATAGGTGGAACAGCTGTTCTGAAATGGCCACAGAAAGAGCACCCATTTCCTATTCACCTCTTAGATTTAGGAGCACCCTTGCTACTGACTGTTAAACAGCAGCAAGTGGGTAGCACTCTCATCCCCATTTCCCCATGTCTTGCTAAAGCACCGAAGACAAATGAATAAGGTCAGACTGTCTGGTAACGGTCTAAAAGCATCCTATTTAGACCAAGCCATACAGGAAGCAGGTTCCAGAGCTAAAGATCTTTATCAGATAATCCCTTACTTCTAGTTCCTACCTGCTGGAGTCTCAGGCACCTTCCCAGCCCATTTCAGCTGCCCTAATGGCCTGTAGGGCTTCCATTGAGTCAGACAAGGTGAGACTACTTGGCTCTGCAGAGGAGAGTTGCTTTAGATTTAGAAGGTGGACCTTTCCCAAAAAGTTTCACATCACACCGACACACAACCCAGGTCTGAAACAAAGTTTCATCATCTACCCAGATTGTGGCAGGTAAGCATAAAGCTTTAAAATTATTCCATCTAGCAACAAGAGGAGTTCAGACTTCTTTAAAGACAATGGCACTTGGCTTTGTTGTGGGGAGGGCAGCAGTTGATGCTCTTGATAGGGCATTGCCATGGACCCTGCTGCAGCACCAGCATTTCACAAACAGTGGGCTGAACTGTTTCAGGTGTAGAGCAAGGAGAGCCAACTTGCAGCACAAGGGCCACAAGCAGCCTTGTACGGCACATGGCAGATCAGGGAGGCAACAGGCAGTGCAGCAGCAGATAGAGCAAGAAGCATAAAGCAGAGCAAGGGATCAGATAGGGAGCACAGGGCAGGAAGCAGAGAAGCCAATCAGGCAGAGGAAGGGGGTTTGAGTAGTACTCGGGGAGGCTGTGGGGCTAATTTGGGGCATGCCTGCTAACAAAAGGTTGGCCCCAGGGATGTAGAAGGACAGCTAGTACAAGAAAAAGTTTTTCCCTTTGGACAGTGGTGGGGGAGGGGAGGAGAAACCAGGCATCACCAACTCTGCTCTTGAAATGGGCTGTTTTAAGAGGAGGATACTACCAACAAAACAAAAAGAAAAAGACACAGCCAGTCCACATTACTTACTAAATCAGTTTATTTGCTATTAGCCAAGTCAGTCATTTACATAATCAGTTTGTTTTGCTCATCTGGAATGGTATGTGCACTCCTTCCAGCAGCATGGAGAAAGGCACAGTTTTTAATCTCTCTTGCCAGTCTCATGATTTCACACCCAGCATTAGTGGAAGCAAATACATGCCTTCATAGTACCATGAAGTGCTCTGCACAGCTCAGCACTGCTTTGACCTTTTTAAGATACCCTCCCCCCTCCAAAAATCAACATAAAAAAAAAAACCAAAAACACAAAAACAGTGTTTCTCCTGTGGAGATAACTTAATTTTTTTTTTTTTTTTTTAAAAGTTCAGAGTTCAGTTCAAAAGGCTTCTCATTTTAAAAACTGTGTGCATCTCAAGAGACCAAAGTGCCATAAAAATGTGAAGTTATAGCAAAGTGTTTCAAGGAAGCCCACAGCAATGCTTCCATCCCAAGCACTGTGCAGTATTCTAATCAGGTTACATTTTCAAGACTTCCCACACTTGGGATTTTAACATCTACTCTCTGCAAGGCAGACAGGCTTCACTTTGGTGAAAGAAGTTTAAACCATCGGAACTGTTTACAGCTATTTTTAGTCTGGATTATCATACGTTCCTCTTCAACTGCAAGTGCACTTGAGCCCATGGTCCAGAGGAACACTGGAATGCAAATGCTCCGTGAGCCCAGAGGGCTCTAGTGCCCCACCTGCATTCTGCTGTCAGGGATGGCAGTCATTTGCCATGTTCTAGTGTTTTATAAAAAAAGTAAAACAACAATCAAATAACCTCCCCTCCCTCCCCCCAACCTTTACGACTGCTTGTTAATCCACCCTTTCCACATTCCTGTGACATGTTTAAAATACAGATTAAATGTGCATTGCATAACCTGGCTCAGGTCGTCAAGCACAGAGTTACACTCATTCCATACCCCAGTGCGCAGGGCACAAATGTAGCGCAGCCAGAAGAACCTGCTACTTCTTTTACGATATGCAAGCTTGTTGGATTGTACCACATGGAAGCCTGCTGGTTGTCTTACCATGCTACACTGTCCTTTCTGTACCACTTCCTCATTCAACCTATTTGGTTATTAGAATATTCCATTATAGATTACATATTACTGAAAACAATATTTTAGCTGAAGCAATGTGTCAAATCAAACTATGCTTCGTACTGAAGCAGAATTCATTTGTTCAGACTTAAGCAGTAATCAATTCAATATTGCCAAGGCTTTACATTTTTCTTTACTAACATGCGTCTAATATAGGCTCACAGTACCCTATAGGCTGCTTTCAGTCTTGAATTACAAAGAAATGCACAGAGCAGAGGTAGGAGATCAAGGAATTCATCTACACAAGACGAATTCTGGAAGTAGAAGGAACATCTGTTAAAGGAAAAAAAGTGCAAGTATGATCTTAATTCCACCCCCATGTCTTCAATACTAGAGGAGTGTGTTGAAACAATACTAACACTACACAGTTAAGACTGTCCAGCTCTGTCACTTGGAAAAAAAAATGTACCCAAGGCTTCAGTTTGAGCAAGAAGTCCAAATCAATCAATCTAGCCTTTGAAAAAGAATTGACACCATCTCATGTTTCAGATAAAAAAGGAACATGAAGATAAACAGCTCTGCTCACAGATGTGAAGTATTTATCAAGCAAAGGACTGGACAGATAACTGCTCCTTGCAATCTTGCTTATTCAAGATCAAAGCAAATATACTGCTGCCTTGTTTTAGATTGAATTAACAAGCCAAGTTGGGCAAGAGAGAGAACAGTGGTGGAAATAATACTGCCTACGTACCTATTAACAGTCAAAGAGAAAGTTATTGCCACGAGTCTTGCACAGAACAGAAGCAGCAAAAATTAAATGCACTTCAGATACAAAATGCTGCACGCTACGGGCAGCAGTGGAATGTCTGAGGTAAAACAAGTGGGGTGCCATCCGGCTCTGCTGGTTTCAATAGCTCATTGGAATTTCAGCTGGCTTCATCCAGAGGTTGGGACAAGACTTTGTGGAGCACATGTTCAGTCTTTTTGGTGCCTGAAATGTATCCTGTGTTCCACCTCTGTGCTGTACAGATCTGTGTGTCCAAGGAAGAGGATATTTCAGTGCTGCTTGGTAGCTTTAGGGTGATCCATTAATTGTTTTCAAATTTGGCATATGGGTTCTCTTCCTTAAACAAGCCTAGAGGAGGAAAAAAAACTCTAGTCAGGAGGAGTATGTAGGTCAGTCCCAGTCTGCACTCTATGAATCTGTGCCTTTCCTCATTTAAGGTGAGCGAGCCATCTCCACCCCTCCTCCCTTTCTGGATTAAGATTAGGAGCAGGTGACAAACCACAAGGCTAATTTCCCCCCCCCCCCCTTTAAAGCAGGTAATACTGACTACCAAGCCATTTAGGATGCCAATGGTAACAAAGAAGGTCATTTAAAAACAGGACAAGCACAAGTCATTTGCCAAATCCTACCAACTTCCACATTAAAAAAGAGGCATTACCCAGAGTGAATTAAGCACACCCACCATTTTGTCCTTAAACACTATCAGTCTGTGGCCCCCTATTAGTACCTATTTTGGACTGGTGCTATTATGAGCAGCAGCAGTCCAGCAGCTGTTGGCAGTTTGGCAACTAGTTTATCCACTCTCTCTGCTCAGAGCTGCCCTGGCAAATCCCCCACCCTTCCTGGGAGGTACCTCATGCTCTGCTGAGGATAGCAAGGCTTCTGCCACCCAGCAGCTGGCAATGGGCCTGCAGGATTAATTGGGCACCAGACCTGGCAGCCAATCTCCTGATTGCCAAACTGGTTCATCATGAATGGCATGCAGCACACGCAGAACATTCAGGCAATTGCTATGTTCCCCTATGGACCACACCCCACAATATCTCAGTTGCAGGGGATGTGGAAGATAAATGCTTTGGCTTTCCTCACACACTACTAAGGCACATAGTGTACATAGAAAGGCAGAAAGATTTAACATAGCTCTCAGATTTAAAGAAATGCACTTGAAAGTCACTTGCAACTCTTTACCGTATTTTTTCCGGATTTCATCATGTCGAGATTTCATCTCTGCTCTCCTGTGGGAAGAGAGCAGACCAAGAGGTTTTTATGGGGGTGGGGAAAAAGAGGAAAAGCAAATAAAAGTTCTGCCTTCTTCCTAGTCTCCCTTCAGAGAAGCAAAGTCTTCTCTTAAGACTCCATCTGCATGTAGACTTGTCTTGCCTCCAGAATAACTGAAAATGAAAAGAATCAAATGCCACCAGTCCAACACACAAGCAATCCTACAGAAGAAAGCAAGCTTTGGTATAGATGCAACAGATGATTAAAAGGTAACAGTATCAAAATTCCAAACAGGCTGATATTTTAGCTCGGTTGACAATTACTCAAGAGCCCAGTCCAGCTCCATCTTCTTGATTAAGATGCTTAAATCACCATTGGATCATAGCATCTCTTAACACAATATTAATAGTCATAAAACTATCCAAACTGGATTTGTGAACACGATACAAGTGAGACAAGTTCAACTACAGGCAGACACTGCTGCATGCAAGTGCAAGGTCATGTGCACCCCTGGCACTGGACATTTGAAAGCCATTTGAAGAAGCTCTCTCCAGTGCCAAGGTATCCCCTACACTGTAACTCCAAACAGTCTCGTCTGCATTCCCATCAGAATGCAAAATATTCAGTAACTAAGTTGTGTGTGCACCTATCCAGATCCACATGCACTAGTGGCTGATAGCATCTCCACTACCTGAACAAAGTGACTGGTAGACAGACAGTAACTATTTTATAGTTCGAGCAAAATGGAGCACCTCATTTCTCCTGTACAGAGACAAAAGAGATGATCAAGTCCTCACATTGGCTACTCACCTCTCTTCTTGCTGTACTCTCCTCTTCTCGCGCTCTCTGGCAGCTCTTTCATCATCCTTGTCTGGCCTGAAAGAAATAGGACATTGTTAGCCATTAACTGCATCTAGCACCTGCCATGATTTTGGCAGCAGCTTCAGGTTACCTTGAGCTGTACTTTTGCAAAGTGGCAGGAGGGACTAATCTGTCAGGATACTTGCTTTTTGCTTTTTTTCTTGCAACAGCAGCAACAGCAAACGACCAGAGCAAGAAGAATCGCTCCTCCCACCACAGACACTGCAATAATCAAGGCTTCAAAGTTCACTGAAAGAAAGAGAAATATTACCAACTATTGTTTATTGTAGCTCATTAATTCACTCCGCACTGAAAAATATACATCTCACAAAACTGGTGTTGCTGTAGCCTAGCTTTGCAACAACACACATTTTCCCTTGGCTGTAAACCCCAATATCAAGTGCTGTTTTTAAGTATATTTATTTAAGAAATGATTAGGAGACTAGAACAAATGCCAACTTTCATAAGCCATTTGCCTTTGTAAGTGGTGAACTCACCAGTGAATAAGGAACTTTGTCTGGCAGTCTGATGACTGTGGGGAAGTGGCATTCTATCAACAAGCCACTAGACATACAGGAGTCAAATGTCCATTTTTCACACAATGGGGTAGGTAAGTTCCCAGCTCTTGAATTGGATCAGTAGAGACTTTCTCCATAGCCAACTTGAAGGCAAGTTTCTTCATACACATTCCCAGTCTTACTCCCCTCCCCATCCCCATGTAAGATTTTTTTTTACTCATTAAGGAAAGGAATCAATTGAAGTCTGTCCCCAGTTAAGAGTTCAGCTTTCAGGCTCCCAAGCATTTGCACACAGCCACTACCAGACAAGGTTATTTGGGGTTCTTTATCTGGATTTCCCTTGGTCCTCTCCCAACTGCAGTGGAAGTGGGCACTCTTCTCTCCATTCCACCCATCTACACCCTTTTCCTGTGAATAAAGCAGGGGTGTCAAACTCTTCTGGTCCCATGTCCCAGGGCTATGGGTGGCATGTGGATCAACTGAGACCCAGGGGTAGCAGTGAAGACCAGATAAGGCTCTGTAAACTGGGTTTAGCTTAGGGACTACATCTTTGATACCACTGATATGAAGGGTTACAGATCCCTCACTTTTATCTTCTCCACATCATTAAATAGCAACAACAGCATGTCTGGAGTGTGGAAAACACAGCTCTGCTTGCCACTCCGTCATTTGATGCTAACCCTGCAATTTCATAGATTCATAGATGTAGGGTTGGAAGGGACCTTGCAGATCTTCTAGTCCGACACCTTGCCCTGGGCAGGAGAGAAAACTGGGCTCAAATGACCCCAGCTAGGTAATCGTCAAGCCTCCTCTTAAAGACCCCTGGGGTAGGAGCCAGCACTACTTCCTTTGGAAGTTGGTTCCAGATCCTAGCCGCCCCGACTGAAGTAGTGCCTTCTAATGTCTAGTCTGAACCTACTCTCAAAAGAATAACGGCCATAAGTTGTTAGTTACTCTGCGAGGTGCTCAGGGGAACAATGTCTCTCCCATTCCCCGCTGGTTCCCCCTAGTAAGTTTATAGATGGCCACCAGGTCCCCTCTCAGCCTTCTCTTGTGAAGGCTGAACAGGTTAAGGTCCTGTAGCCTCTCCTCATAGCATCTGCCCTGCTGTCCCCAGATCATGCGAGTGGCCCTTTTGGGCCCTCTCAATGTTGTCCACATCCCTCCTGAAGTGAGGCGCCCAGAACTGGACACAGTACTCCAACTGTGGCCTGACCAGTATTGCATAGAAGGGGAGGATCACCTCCTTGGCCCTGCTTGTGATGCATCCGTGGATGCACGACAAGGTGCAGTTAGCCCTACTGACCATGTCCTTGCATTGGCGGCCCATGTTCATCTTGGAATCGATAATGACTCGAAGATCTCTTTCTGCCACTGTGCTTTCGAGAAGGGAGTTCCCCAGCCTGTAGGTATGCTGTTGGTTCTTCCTGCCCAAGTGCAGCACCCTGCACTTGTCAGTATTGAATCCCATCCTGGTCTCATTTGCCCACCCCCGTAACCTGTTCAGGTCCAGCTGTATCCTGTCCCTCCCTTCTAGTGTGCCCCCCTCACCCCAAATCTTGGCACACCCACCTCACTTCCACAGAACGCATTTATTGATCCTTAAATTAGTGGATGTAATACTCAATTTAAGGCTCAAGAACCTCACTCTCCAACTCCCTAAGCTTTCTGGTGGAAAAAGCAACCTTTAAAAATCTGCTATGTTTGGGCTGTTTGCACAATACAAAAGGTAACAGCCATTTGCCTTACTCAAGGAAGTAATACTCATAGTCCTAAGGCCAGAAGGGGCCTCCTGTATAGCACAGACTGAAGGCTTTCCACATTATACTCCCTGCATCTTGCTTATTTCTGGTTTAACTAGGCTATCTTTTACTGAGACTGGATATCTTCCTGTAGGATGAGCTTGGCTCTTTATTGAAGGGTTCCCTTCCACAGTTACAGTCCATAAAGAGGAGAAAGAGTAGTCCCTAGAGCTTGTACCAATCCCAAATGCCTGCAATGGTCCTGCAGACTTTCCAGTTGCTAAGTCACATTTGGGTTCAATGGTAATATTCAGCATTTCACATTCTAAGCAGGCAACAAGCCACAAGTCACTTCCAGTCAACAGGAAGGGAGGTGGTTCAGAAGATTCTTCCACACTTGGAGGAGTTTGAAGAATCCCAATCTAGGATCATTTAAGACAGAGGGCCACTATTTTAGACATTGGGAAGAGTCTCTCCCTTTACAGGTAGGGTAACAAGCAACAGGGGCCATGCTGAGCTGACAGGGTATCATCAGGTTTACCTGCAGTATGTTTCACATGTTACTTAAGTAAAACCCACTTACCCCAGCAGACTCCCCATCGGGCAGAACGCAGCTCACAGAGACTGCTGGGAGGGAGGATGCTTCTGACAGGATACTCCACACATTTCTTGCTGCTGGTGCACCAGAGACACTGCAAGTAGTAAGATGGAAGCATGTATATAACTGGGACTGGAGAGGAAAAAAAGTAGACAACTGCAATAATACACCTATTCATTACCCATCTCAGATGTCCAATTCCACTTGAGTTTTACTTTAACAGGCTGGACAGGGCAGATCCCGTCTCCGGTAGGGGGCTTGGACTAGGTGACTGCTGGAGGTCTGTTCCAGCCCAGCTTTCCTATGACTAAAATCTGAATTAACTCAGGTGCAGATAAGTCCTCCAACTGCACTTAACTAAACCGGCAAGGGGCCTCTAAAAACTGCTGCTATTTTCATCAGCTTTATATTCCAACTATTGTATGGGATGCTGCCATGTATAGACAAGCTCTGGTATGCTAACAGTGTTGAGAACATAGAGTAGGCTTGCAGTGCATGAGGAAAGCTCTAGAACAGTTGAAAGAGATTTGCAAATAATAAAATACAAGCACCTTGGCCTCTGCCAGTGTTCAAGGAAATTCTGCCTTTGATAAGAAAGGGTGGCTCATCTAAGGTGAATGTATCAGCAAGCAAAGGAATGCAAAAACAAATGTTAAAAAAAGCCTCCGTGAACATACCTACTATATATGAAGACTACTGAATAACTTGAGGAAGAGAAACAACTTTGTAAACCAATGCAATCATCATGACTTGAGTTAGTTAGAGCCATCAACTGTAGCTGTGTCTGTCTGTGTCCCCGCCTCCACATAAGAAAAACTTGAAAACAGAATGTTTTCGTACCAGATAAGATAAGGACATTAACAAGCATTTTCCCACGAGTCTGGAGGCAAGTCATTCTAGTCAACATTTGATAGTACTAGGCTTTATGGATTACAACGCTTCATCTCAGAAGCAAATCGTTCAATTACTAGCGAAAGATGTAGTCAAAACAGAGAAGCTCACTACTGACCCACTGAGAAGGTAGTGTCTGCACATGCAGTACCCTTCCAAATTCCCTAGTGCTAGTTTGATATGGGTAGAGATGCCTCAGATGTTCCCGACACTGTCCTGAAACAGAAGCGGGCTGGGATGTCACTGCCAGTGTGGAAACATAACTAAGATACCCAAGTTAGCATTTTAAAAGTCTCCTTTTAAAAAGGTAAAGTCCCAGGATTACATACTGCCCCTTACAAGGCAAGTTACAGGGCAAATATAACATGATCTCCAAAGAAAGAAAACATTCTCCCTTGCTAGCTTTTTACTAAGCAGACAGAGCCCACAGCAATGCATGCAAGAAGCTCGAGATTTATTCACTCCTTTATCCTTGGCATTATAGGATTTGTCAGTCGTAGCATGGTTAATGTGCATATCACCAGACTAGCTAGGTTAGTACAACACTCCTCCTCTCAAATTTACAAGCTCTTTGGGAAAAAGAAGGTAGCCATTTGTTTGAAGTGCACAGTATAGGGAGATGAAGCCAGCCAGCACTGCTGTACCACCCATGATATTTGGCCTAAACCAGCACAATGATATTACCTTAGAAAAGCCAAGATGACTTGGCCTGAACTGCAAGGGGGTAGAGAGGGGAAAATGGGTAAAGGGGGGGGATTATACTGGTAATAGGAACCCTTGTGAAAAGCTGAGCATGGGAGCAGACGTTTTCACACCTCTCCAGACTGAGATATGGGTGCAGATGCTGCTCTGACACCCAACTTAAAAAACCAAACACTACCAGGAGGTGCCATCTTGGGGTGCCACTTCTTTTCAAGTGAGACTAGGCCTAGCAGCCACACAACTTTAGACCTGGTTTGGTTAAAGCCATCACGTTTATAGACCCTACAAGTCATATGTCCAATAAGCATATTGAGCCCTGATCCTGGAAGTCAACATGTTCCCTCAAACTTAGGCACCCAAGTACTTCCATCCCCCTCCACTCAAACCTGCATTTATTTAGATTGGCCGTCACAAACAGATAGCAGTCAATTATGCTTTGCCCATCTACTAGGCACTACACATCCAGTTCATAAGCTATAGGAGTCCCCTCAGAGCAGTTCCCTACTATACAGCTGTCTCACAGCAAGACAGCCTCAAACCCATGACAGCCAGCTATCACATGTTTAGTCTTAAGATCCCCAAAACAACAGGCAATAGTTAGCCTGGAGCGCTCACAAGGTTACCATCCTATTTGATAAATGCTTGTGGAATATGCTTTTTGAGATCAAGCAGCACAGGGATACTATTAGTTGGCTTAGAATGTTACCCCAGTAAGTTTAATTACTTACTCTTTGCATACTTTAGAATAGTTTAAAAACCACCACACCAAATTATGAATTGTGTCAGAGTTGGATTGTGGCAGCAACAGGATCTCAGACATTTAGCTGTGTTATAAGTCTTCAAAGGAGGTGGTCAGCAGGATTAGTCTGAAGTCAACCTGAGAAGTAAGGCAGGGCGGCACCTTATAGATTAACTGTTTCAGGGAAGCACGAGCACCATTAGGCAGCCTACTGTGGTCTACTATAAACGTGCATAAGGGAACTCATTCTATGCCACGTGCAAATGATCTTTCCATGTCAGATCATCCAATTTTTACTCTTAACAGTGCACCCCACCCCCTCTTCAGGCCTATTCCCCCTCATAAGGTTACTGGCTCCTGATCTGGCTTAGTCAGAGATAGGTTATTAGCACTGGAGGCCAGGTACAAGGAACTGAAGTGGTATTTCCGCTATATAAACGGTGAGACTGAAAGTGTCCTTCCAAAACTGCACTCCCCTGGCTTTGTAAAGGAAGAGCAGATTAGTACAGCATTATTTACCACATCCCATTAGGTCCACCAGCCATTCTGTAGTCCCCGTTAGTCTCCCCATTCCAGCTAGGGGCCTAAAATAGTTTGTCCTTGGAGAAGGAGTTGCAGAACCCTAGAAGCAATCCAATTCCTTTTGAGAAAAGGAAAGAAATCCAACCAGACTGCCCAACCCAGCACAACAGCATAGGACTGCAGCCTGAGGAATGCATGACTAGGTCAGTATACATGCAACAGGGGTATTAACCCTTCCTGACCCACAGGTAAAGAAGTAGTCTCTTTCCACCATTCCTGTCACACCCTTGCCTACTGCAGGGTAGTCATGTCCTTGTTAGAATTCCCTCCCCTAGTTCCATCCAGGAAGAGCACACACCAACTGCTGAAACTTCCTTAGCCTGATGAAGGGTTTTTGAACCCGAAAGCTTGCTTAATAACTATTCTCCAACTATTTGGGTTGGTCTAATAAAAGATATCAAATTCACCCAAGGAACCTTGTCTGCCTATGTCCTTAAGACCAACATGGCCTCAACCTAAACCCCTCCCCTAGTTTTGCACTTAGTTACCTAAATGAGAACGCTGATACTGCAGAAAGACAGACCGTGGAAGACATGCTACAGATATTTTACACTAGTATTCTAAAGAAAAAAAAAAGCACATTTATAGAGAGCAATGGAAGACCTCCCAGGCTGCAACAAAACACTGTTACTACAGCAACAAGTCTCTGATGACTTGCTGGATTCGTGACTCAAGAATCAGCACCACACAAACCCAGCCAAGAGGACAGGAACTACTCAATAGCATACCGCCATTTCAACAGGACTCCTGATCTCATACAGATTTAGCTTACCACTCCATTTCCTTCTGATGACAAATGACTGCAATTCTAAAACTCATTACTTTGGAGGACAGAAGTCTAGATCTTCTCACTCCTTTACTAAACATTTGTGGAAGAGGTTGTCAGTTTGTTGCAAAGCTAATGAAAAGAGGTTAAATAATGGGGCGGGGAACAAGAACAAAAAGGACAAAGCTTTAAAGCGGGAAAGCTTTGAATTCAGTTCCTGGACAGGCATCTCAACAGCAATTAAGCATATTTGTAAATGCATGAGGTTTGTCTAGCCCCAGATGTCATAGCTTGGGTGACAAGAGAAGTTGTCAGCAGCATTGCAGAAGCAGATGGACAGTACTGGAATACTGAATTCCCCCGTGTTCTACACGTACCTTCCAAATGAAGGCCTCAACTTTGAGCATCCCACACTCCTTCCACATGTTCCAAACCAGGGACCATTTTCAAGGTACACAATTAGTTTTAGTCCTTCCACAACCTTGTAAGGTATTACTTCAGCAAGACTCCCCTTTATGCCAAGGAGGGAGATAGAGTTCCTCCCACACTTTTGCATATCCTTAAAGCCAACACCGAGTTCCAAAAATATTGCGATAACATCCTCCCTTCTTCTCCTCTCCCTCAAATTAAAATTCCACTGGGGGTTTAGATGCTTAACACTTCTTTCCAGAAAATCCCCAGACTGGATTACTAGAGCTGGCCACAATGGTCAGCCACCTTGGGAAGCTAGAATTTAGCCAACACCCAAAAAAGCATCCATACAGATTGCAATTTTCCCCCTGCAAAGGCTGGAGGAGGAGGGAAGTAGCTAGTCAGCCAAGTACAGCATAAGGCAGAAGTGATCCAAGCTAGGTGGGGAATGCTTTCCAGTGGTTTGGATTAATAGCTGTAGCATTCATTGCCCCTTGCAGCTCCCTTTGAAATCAGTTATTAGAACTGCTGACTACCTCATCCACAAAGACGAATCCTTTAGAACCTGGCAGATACTCTGGTCTTTGGCAGTTTTCCCCTCATCACACAACGCATCCAGCTCCCTTTAAAAACCAAGGAGAAGTAAAGCAATTGTGATTTTGCTTATGCACTACTTACGGTGACATTTTTCAGGCACTCTTCGCAACTCGTATTGGTGTACCGGGGACAAGCTGAGGAGGGGGAAAAAAAAGTGTCATGTCAGTATCTGCATTTTAAAGAAAGAAGGGCTTTTCAATAAATTGCTTTTTTCATAAGAAAACTCTTAGCTTTTCATAAGAAGGGTAGGAGACTTCTAGAAGGCAGCAATTCTAATCTACCAGTCATAAGACAGTTTGAGTGAAACCTGTGAGAGCTGTCAGAACATCTGCCAGACTGAATGCATACAAGAGACCACTTTCATCTCAAAATGCCACGGCATCCTCTAAATCAAGGAGCACACCCTTTCCTCTTTTCCACAGTTAGTGTTTGATAACCCAAACATTTATGGTTTTACATAACAGGAAAGGCCTCAAGACATTTAATCCATACAAGCCCCTTTCCCTCCTCCCTCAAATCAAAACTACTTGTGAAAACAGCACTTGATGAGTTCACATGTGGGATTATAAAGCCTGGTTGATTGTAATAGCAGGAATCCAGAACAGACCTCTTGGGTCAGAGTCCAGTCCTGTGTGCTTTTAGCTCAGGAGCTGCTGTACTTAACAGCATTTTTTCCACAGTCACAACAATGTCTGGTAGGTTTTACTGGAGAACTCTGTAGTATGCCCCAGCTAGGAGGATACCTAGTTCTTCAATAAAACTTTGTCAAGTGTTTGCCTGACCAGTACCCATGTTAAGCACAGCAACTCTTTGCTTCAGCACTAGTGCAAACAAGGGTCATTTAAAAATCAGGGCTGGGGACCTCATACCACAGTTATTTTGCCACTCAACTGTGCACATCTGGGCAGAATACTCCTGGTGACACACTTACAAGGGGGGGGGGGAATAAACAAAAAATTACAGCATATAGGGTTCTAGAGGGCTCCTCTATGCAGGCTCAGAAGCTGGACAGGTTAGCATGCAGCTTTAACATGCATGCTATCACAGGTTTCATCTACTGTTTTCCATTGTAATAAATTTAGTACTTGATTGTAGTTTAAACTAGTCACCCTATATCCAAAACATGGACTTCGTCACAATCCAAAGTTTGAGGGGCTGCTTTTGCTCACCCTTTTGCTAGTGATGTTCTATTAAACATAGAAATAATTTAACTGGGCAGAGCTGTGCTTGAAGCAGATGATCTGCCATCAGAATAGGCTGCACAAAAAACACTGGCTGTAGTTGCACTTCCTTCAGATAGTACAAGCACCCAAGACCTGTCCAACTACAAGTTATGGACATCCAACAACCCACTGGAAGCCTCCCCTCTTAGAGACTTCTTATAGAAATGCAATCCATTTCACCGTGTTACCAGGGCATAACGCAGGGTTTTCTCTCTCTACGGAATGGATAGAAAGGTATGGCTTAGAGATGAGGGGAGGAGAACCCCACATAACAGAAGACAGACACTAGTACCATAAAGACGAGCCTAGAGATTCTAGCAAGAGCCTGTGGGTCTGGGAGTAAAGGTGTGCAGGGAGCTGCAGCAGCCCACTTGTCTTTCCCTGTGAATGCCCCAACCAAATCACCAACCCTGGGATGACTGCCCATCAGAAGCTACCAGGGAAAGCATGCCAACACCTCTGCCGCCTTGTTAAGAGGCAGAATTTATTAGGGGGAAGGGAAAGTCTTATACACTGAAAAATATGGCAATAGAAAAATCTACAGTAATCAAAGTGAAAGAATCAGCTATCCGGGCAGAACTAATAGACAATAACCAATAACTTGATTTTGTTTGTTGTTGTTTTTTTTAAACCACCACATTAGGTCATTTCTGATCCAAAGAACAGTGTATTTTGTCAGCACACGACTTCCATGGTTTTATGTAGTTTGAACTAGACAGTTTTAGCTTTGGTTATGGTTGAATAAAAACAATATGCAAACCACACACATACACAGTCTTTTAGAAGCTTAAAGATCAGTGTATACAAGTTATTTAAGACTATGAGAATTCTTCAAAGATGGGGTGTGCATGTTCAATACAACGCAAATATGTAAGCCATAGCCAAATGCTTCCCTTGTGTCTTAAATAAGAAGATGCAGTAACAGGTCTAGAGTAGTGAAGAGACCAAATATAAATATTACAAGTTAAAATGTGATTATTTGTAATATCCAGAACTGAAATTTAAAGGGGAGGGGGGAAAAAAACTATTCTTGATGTTAAAGAGCCATGTTTACACATTTCAGTGCAAGCACCTGTCACAACCCAATTAAACTGTGCCCATGCCACTGAGCAAGAGCTACCATTCAAATCATCCTCATTTTGACGATTAAGGGTTAAAAGACATCCCTGCCAAAAATTCCTTGAAACAAAATGCGGCCGGAGTACTGTAGATAATTGGTCAGCTGAAATAAAATGCTAGGGGAAACTATATATAATTGGTCCAAAAATAAGCGTAAGCTCCTCACACGTAGCACACACGTAACAGGTAGAGAAACCTAACCCACTACCTTGTAACTTGAGGAGACAAAGAGCTGCCACCTGCCAAAAATTAAAGATTCCATATAACGGTTCACCATTGGATATTCCTGTAAAACACCTCTGCCTATAAATAGTTTAACGGTTTCCGCCCAAGGCAGAAAGCTCTGGGGATCTCACAAGAAACACCTGTGCTTGTCACCAGAGAATTGGGAAATTGATCAATTCCCAATCAATCACCCCGTCAGCGTAAAATATCGACGTAGAAAGTCTTGCAAGCGCGACCGTTCATTCCCGGCGCCACGTCCGTCATTATCTCGTCGTAACCTAACTGCGTGTGTGTACTCGACTCTGTAACCGAAGCTATATGCGTATACTCAACTCTGTAACTGAAGCTGTAACGGAACAAAGGCTCACCTGCATCGTCCATCACTATCTAGGCGACGCAAGTAAACAAACTCCTGTAACCTACACGTGTCTGTGCCTGGTTAATTCCACTCCATCCATCAATTACCCGCCTGCCGAGTTCTAAATCTAAACACTCTGGTGTGCGAGTCAAGCGGCTGCCGGCGGCTGCTCTGATTCACGACAGCACCTACTACACTAAAGTTATCTTCTCTATGCATACATTTCTGAATCCGTTAGATTCAGGTCTGCTAGATCTTCTCCTGCGAATCCAGGCACTAACCGCTTGAGCAAGCGTTATTAACGAGAGTTTATTTAATAAGTCTAGAACTCCCAAAAGGAGAACAAGCGAAGCTTCCTTGAAGCCCCAAAGACTCCGCAGGTGCTTGGGTTAGCTGGCTGCTGTCCACCCTCTCCCAGTGCCACAAAGGGGCCAGATATGCTTCTGTGCCTTAACCATGCATGGCATGTCACCCCGTAACTTCTGCAGCCTCCTTGAAGGCCACAGATTCATTTCCCCAAAGCCCCTAAAGGGAGCTTTCTCCGAGACAGAGCTGGGCTTTATCTCAGCAGAGGCAGTGCCAGTTCACAAGCCCAAAGGACAATTAAGGTCTTCTCAAGCAGCACATCAAAGCACAATACCAACTGCAGCTTGCCCAAGATGCAAGTTAAATACCCTTGGGGCTGAGCTAGTCTACAGCTCCTAGTCCAGGAAGTGCATATGTGATACAAGTCCCTCTTTGTTCACTCCATGAGCACATCACAGCCCATCATGGCTATTATGGCACAGGGCTCACTGCTCTTCAAAGTTGCGTTTAAGAATAAAATGCCTCTGAGACTACCTCCTTCTCCTTCCCAGCCCCCACCTGGCTGGGAGGAGGAAGCCTCAACCCTGTACTCTTGCTCCAGGGAGTTGCACTGACCAGAAATAATGCACCCTTATTCTGAAGAAGTGCCACACCTGGAGTTGTTAGGGCACAGCTTAACAGCTTTTGCATGTAGCCAGCCTGCAAGCATTTAGACAATTAAGAGCTTCCTGCTTTCTAGGGACAGACTGGGGATCAAGTACTTACAACCTCCATTTTGGTGCACAGATCTAATGCTTCTGCTGTGTGGTAGGCACTTGCAGTCCCATTAAGCACCTGGCTAGAAGATCTTGGTCTTCTCCTCAGAGTCCAACCAACCACCAAGTTCAAGATCAAAATAGAAGTTCACTCCTGCCGCAAGCCCAATCAGACTGGCATGGACTTGGGGAGGGGAGTGTGCCTCTCCAACACATGGGTCATAGTCCTCTTCCCAGAGAATTGGCAAAGTATTAGTAAGTTCTTGCCTACTGAAAATACCCTCATCTCCCCTGCTTTTCCTGGGATGTGCAAAAGGGGTGTCTAGCAGACAAGATTCTTTGGGTGAATCTGGTATCTTTTATTAGACCAACTTAAATAGCTGGAAAAAAATTTTTTGGAAGGGGCGTTTGGGATTTCTGGCCTTGTGCCCTGTAGTCATGTGCTGCAAGGTTTTAAAGACACAATTTTCAAGAACCTTTGGGTGGCCTGCTGATGCAGAGGATTGACTCTGCAGTCTAAGAGGCCCCTTCCAGTCCAGTGAGACAATGAACAAAACACCTCCCTGTGTCAACTACTCCCCCAGAGGGAATGCTAATGAGGCCTTTGTTGGAGTAGTTGCCAGCCCACAATACACAAGAGACTTATTTAAATTTGTGGACTCCTCTCTGCAGGGACTTTGCCTCCTTGTTTGTCAAGGCCCACCTTGGGTAAAAAACAGAGGGCCAGGGACAGACCCATGGTTTACTGTAACTCTGAATGCAATGGTAAAAGATGCGAGGCCCTATGATAACCCAGAGTCTGGCAGCCTCCACGATGTCCACTGCTACAGAAGCTCCTCTTCTTGCTTCGGGAAGGGCGGGGGGGGGCGCTCTCCCACTTCAGTAAGCAAGGAAAGGAGGCTGCTACTGCACATGTTCAAGCCAAGAGGTACTGTAAAACTGCAGGGGCTCCATGCTAAGGCACAAAAGTTACCTAGCCCTGGCCACAAACAGATGCCCCAAAAGAAAGGTAAAAGTCCCCTACAGTGAAATGCAGGGAGTCTTTCACCTCAGCATGCATTGGTATATGCATACCTTCCCTAAATTCATAAAGAAATTAAAATTTTGCATCCTGATGCCAATCGCCAACACAGATACCAGAAAAAGGGGAATACGGGGGTATGTAGTCAGGTCAACAGCAATGGAGTGGTTGGGCCCAGTGTCCTAAAGCTAACCAAACAGCAGGGAGCTGGGTCACGCTACAGGCAGACAATGCAACTCACAAAACAAGTGTTAATAGGCAAGGGATCAGAGATTAACAAAGCAAGGGAACAAAACGCAGATCAAGCTCAACAGCCATCCCCATTTGGAACAGACTGGTTTTACTTGCACCTTTCACAACACTTTTATTAAAAATGCTCTACCAGAAGCAACAAAGTCTGCTTTGCCAAACCATCTGCAGCAGTGATGTACAGCTGGGGAAAGGGGGAAGGGGAGGGGGAGAGGGGAGGAAGGGGGTCAAACATAAGGGCCAGGCAGATCCAGCCCCTCCGATGCATTTGCAGCCCAGATGGCTTATTCAGATTGAACAGTACAGGCAGAGCAACATTTAAAGTTACAAGCAAGCCTCAAGGGTGTGAGAAGTTTCCAAGTAGGAGCCAAATACAAGTTAACAACACTAACTGCTTTCCACTACAATGAACAACAACAGCTCTTGGGCCACACAGACTCCCCCAGCTTCTAGCAATTGCATCAAAGTGAGAACTAGAGCACTGCTGGTGTGGGAAGCAAGTACAGGGCTGGTGAAGGAAGATGCAAAAAAAGGTGGGGGGAGGGGGTCTCTTTGCTCTCCAAAGAAATTCTACTTGGCTAGAGAAGCTTACAGGATATCATCATCCATATCACCGATCACAGCATTATGTAGAATAGGATATAGGACTGAGTGAAACCTATGAAAGGAAGAGGAAGCTGCTACAGGGAAGGTTTTCCAAGGGGAGGGGAGAGGAAAGGAATAGGAAATAGGGAAGAGAAGAGTCAAAGAAAAAGAGGAGAAAACACATGATGGATAGATCATTTGCTCTCATTCAGCAAGCTGCTATTACCATCTCAAACTTCACCTACAAAGAGGGGCCAGGATTTTCAGACTGCACATTGGCATAAGTGTCACTGAACTCAAATGGCATAAGATGGATTAAAGCATGAGCAGCGTTTCCAGCAGCGTTCATTAGCAAAACAAGACCATATTCCAGCCTTGAGTTCTGTTCAGATTGTGCACTGACCTCAGATGGAAATCCCTGAAGCACAGGGAGATCTGCCCATATTTTATATGCAGTTTCCATCCCTCTTCCTCTCCACCCCCTCCCCCCCATACAGGCTTGAAGGTTGGATTTGTTTTTCACAAAGATTAGATGTCAAGCAATATGTGAACATGAGCAATAAGAGAAATGCACATCTTCACCTTGTTTTAGACAATACATTGGCACTGGACCAGATAATCAGCTAATTATCTGACCCTGTGTCTGTCACCTCTGAGCGCCTATTCCAATATTTCATCAGCGCAGCTGCTTCAAGCTGGCTGCAGTAGCCTCAACTCAGAAAGATGTAGGCCCTACCTCCCTGTTAATAAGCCAGTACTATACTTTGGTTTTTTTTGTAGCTCGAGTAGGCCACATGTCCTTCCTCTCCAAGAGCCCTCTCTTCACCTATCTGCATCCTTCTCCTCACAAGCCTCAGAAAGTTGCCTTTTCAGCACTGCTTGAGGACGAGTAGAATAGAGACTTTAGCCTCTTTACTTGGCCATACTCCATTCCAAATGTGAAGAATTAATGAGCAGTCACTTATCTACAGGATGTGGAAGGCAAGCCATTTAAGTCCCAAAAGACACTCGGGGAAGAAGCTACTAATTTTAATGCTGCTTTTACACACTTCCAATGCAGTAGGCTACTATCATTTTCATTTACAGTGGATAGCCGTCATATGATAAAAGAGCCATGTAGCCATTCTTCAGGTTATTTACTCATTATAGCACGGAAAGCAAATCAGTATTTCATGACCTGAAGTGAGATAAAGATGTTTACTTGCAACTCTGCTTTTTTAGAGAGCAGAGACTATGTCCTCTTAAACCAGATTTAAAGCAGAGCTCTGCATATAAGCTAGGAAGCAATGATGGAGTGCGCTAGATGGGAACACATCTCCAGCTGCATTGGTCAGTTTGCCCAGAAATCAGTATTTTATTGTCCTACGGATGACTAGTAGAACAGCCACCCCACATGCCAAGATAGGGAACTTCCTGTTTTCTCTCATGGGATTTTCTGACCAATACCAAGCATCTTAAGCAGCACTATGCTTGTAGCTTGATCCTCATGTCAATTAGTTATGAGCTACCATCCTCCTATGCATTTGAGAGGGCCCGATTTCTGAAGTCACATGGCAGAAATCCTTGAATTAGTTCCACAGTGATGTCATTTAAGAAGTGCACTTCAGTAACAAAGTTTGTGTGTAGCATGTATGAAGTTGGTCACAATCTGGGGGGAGGGAAAGGAGGGAGGTGGAGGGAAAAAAAAGAGGAGAAACAGTGGAGACAGGGACAGGGCACAGAACATCACATCTTCAAACAAGAGGGGGAGAGAGAAGAATTTTTCTATCCTTCTCTGCTGCTTCCACCAGCTTGTCAATCGCTTTGCTGCATCTTGCTCACTTAAGTGAAGACTGTACAAACATCACAGTCCATTACAAGAAAAACTGCTCCCGGGCACAGGCAGACAAGGTTCTTTGGGCAAGTGCGATATAAAGCCTTTTGGCTCAGATCAAGCATAATCCTATGCTTGCCTGGTAGGGGAAATACTATGATCACCATGGTGGCTTCCAAGTTGCACCTAGGGAAGACCGCTCTGCTGGCATAAGATAGTACCCACACAGGTAATGCATAATAGTTAACCTCAGCTTTATGCCCACTTCATGGAAATGGGAGACTCCTCCGGCCATATGGTTAAGGGCAAGCAGAACTCGGGGGCACCCAACCCCAAGCCTGCGGACTTGGGACTGCAACTAGGACACCCGCCAAAGGATTGGGACATCTGAAGCCCCAGATGGGGGTGGAGGATGTTTGCCGGTGGTACGGCCACTTCTAGTTCTGGACGGACTCTTGGATTTGAAATGCGTTCAGGCGGATTTGGCTGGGAACGCGGAAAATTAAACAAAAATAGCTGGAAAAACCCGCACGCAAAAGCTTGCAAAAGCCAGTTTTTCCAGCTATTGAGTTGGCCTGATAACGGAGACCAAGAGCCTCGCCTGCCCGCACCCTCATCCCACCCCGCTACCCCCCGCC
>NW_005842600.1:608332-616198 GCF_000455745.1 Alligator sinensis | reverse complement strand
CCGGCCCGCTCCTACAGCCCGGGTAAGTACGGCCCGGCCCGGCCCCGCCCCCTGCGCCCCGCCCCGCCGCCCGTCACAGTCACACGCGCGTCCCCTCTGACGCGCGCCCACGCAGACCCACACACCCACACACAGAGTCCCTCTCTGACACACACTCAGTTATGTGTACACACACAAAGACAGTCCTTTGGGTGCACACGTGCTTCCACACACACACAGCCCCCCACACAGAGCCCCTCATACAGCCACATACGCATGCCGTCACACACGTGTGTGTGCACGCCGGGGGACAGCCCGGTTTTCTGCTGCCCTGTCCTCTGTTGATGTGACACCGGACCCCTTTATGTCCTGTTTTTCTCTTCAAGAAAAAAAGAGGCTGTAAAGGCGTCCGCTTTCGTATCAGTAGAGGGCAAAGGACAACCGGACTGTCCTCTGATGGCCCCCCTAGCACACACACATGCTAACCCTTCCTTATGCATGCACACACACCCACACACCTACACAGTGACCTCCTGATATACATGCATGCACACACAAAGTGCCTCACACACTCACGTACACACTCTCAGATGCACAAACACACATACACGGTCGCTGGTGCAGTCACACACACAGACACACACAGTCCCTCTGACACAGTCACACATGCACACACATAAATCTACGCAGTCCCTCTCTCACACACACAGTCCCTCACACAGTTCCTCTCTAACACACACACACACACACACACACACACACAGTTATACACATGACAGTCATTCTCACAATCACAGATACATACACACAGTCCTTTTCTCTCGCACACACAGACTCACTCTCACACACAGTCACACACTCGCACGCACACACAGTTCCTCTCTGGCACACACACAGCCCCACACATGCAGTGACTCATGCAGTCACACACAGTCCCTCTCTGACACACATGCTAACCCTTCTTCATGCACACACATGCACCCACACACACACACAGTGACCCCCTGACATACATGCACGCACACACAAAGTGCCTCACACTCTCACGTATACACTCTCAGATCCCATGCGCACAGGCATCAGCCCCACTCTGACACAGACATGCACCCTCTCACACACCCCGCACACTCCCTGTTCTGAGATAGGATCCTAGGGAAGTCAGGCTGGAAGGGACCCAGGAGGTCACATCTAGTCCAGTCCCCACCTCAAGGCAGGATCGTTCCTGACTAAACCATCCCAGCCCAGCGTCTGTCCAGCCTGCTAGCGAGCATTTCCAGGGTGGAGTAGGCTGCCACCTTCACAGTGTCAGGCCCAGGGAAAGGTGGCAGGGGACACTGGAATAGAGGTGTCCTGTGCTATCTGGAAGGTGTCCCTCAGAAACAGCCAGGCCTTTACAGCCTGGCACTTCTGAGCTGGGGAGCAAGGCGTATCTCCAGCTTTGAACCTAGGAAGAGACCTGCAATGCTGACAGTGTTCCTGGAGAACATGACCTGAGGCAGAGGATGGTGATGGTTGTGGGTGTGGGCTACACCCCAAAATGCCAGAGAAGTGCTCGGCCCAATTTTGGAAGCTAAAATTCCTCTGTGCCCCCAAACCTTCAGAGACTGGCCATAGAGATCCAGAAAGCATGACATGTGAGGAAAGCCTGGAACAATTAGGATTATTTCATCAACTGATGGGAAAAACTGAGTGGGGATTTGGTATCAGTCTTCAGAGATGAACATGAGTATGAAAAGAGGGTGGCAGTCAGGACTCTGGGGCTCTGCTGATCCCCACGTTTCACTGGGGAAGCTCCAGCAGGGCAGGGGGCAGCAGGGGCATGAAGAATCTGCTACGGATATGTTGCCATGATCTAGCACAGGCCCAGTAAAGAGTGCTGCTCATTACGATACTCTGGAGGTCAGACCACATTAAAAAGGCAATGGTGCTATTGATTCACGTTCTGTAGGATCTCACTGTCCTGCTCCACAGATCCCTTCCTCTTCCTCACTGTGCCGCTTCCTGCAAAGACAGGGCAGTACCCTCAAGGCAAGTGGTTGTGGAAAGGGCATTAGATTCCCTCTCAATGGGTGTGTGTCTACATGTTCATTAATGTGCGTTTGCAAATGCTCATTAAATTTTGTACCTCTGGGCACTTTTACATGTGTTGCAGGGGTGACAGGGGTGGGGAACAATGGGGATGCCAGCATTTTCATTAGAGTGGCTCCAAGAACTGCTCTAATTGAAGTGCCACAGCATCTCATGTATCAGCATCCCCACGCTTAAGAATGGCAGCAGGGCACTTGAACTAAAGCTTGTTCGACAAATCACAGGAGGCTGCTGGACCATGGTAATTAGACAATTAATCAAGTCTGCTCCACCGCACTGTAATTACAGCCTCCATGCTTATGTATAGGCACCCTCCATTGTGAAGTACTAAAAAACAGTTCATTAGCCTATTTTAATGTGCATTAACAAAAACATAGGTTTTTTTTAATGATGCTTTAATGTGCATTAAAATAGGCCAATGTGCATTAAAACGCATGTGGACACATACCCAGTGACTCCCAGCCATAGGGCTAATCTCAGCTTCCAGGCCAGAGGGTGAAGGGAGTGTGCTTTTAGGCCTGGAGTCAGGATTTGCTCAGGCGGTGATCTCATCCTCTGGAAGGAGGAATAAGTTGATTAAGCAGATGGATCAGACAGTCCAGCCCCTCCCCCCCCTTCAAGTGTTCTTCAGGGAGAAGGAAGCAACATCAGAACCAGCAAATGAGCTCAGTTCTCCCAGGCAGAACCTGATGTGGCCCTTGCTGGGCAAAGTTTGGAGCCAGCAGTAAAAAGCCAGTTTCTCTAGCTTCTATTTGAAGAGCAGACAAGGCAATTTCATCAGTTTGATAGTAATGCTAAGGCTTTGGGGAATCTGGTGCTGGACCAGAAAAGTGATCCAGACTGAAATCAGAGCTCTGGAGCGTTATAACTAGGTGTCGAAAGGTGGCGCCATAGGTCAAAGGAGCTGTAGCAGGAAGAAGAGCTGGTTAGTGAGTTCAGAAGAGAATTCTCCGGGGTTCTCATGGGGCAAGGGGGACTGGTTGCATTACCAATGCCTTTTGGCCAATGTCCAGAGCCAATGTGGTAGAAGCCAAGAGGAGCTTGAATTATGTCTAAAAATGATCCCAGCTGCTTCAACCTGAGAGGGAAGTTCTAGAAAAAGACCAAGTCTCCTCTTCTGGTTTCTTCTTAACCATATCCATCAGAGAAACAGTGCTTTGCACAAGAGAAGAGATGAAGCATAAAGAAACAGTACACCAGACAAACAAGGCACAAATTACAGAGTCTCCATCAGGCACTGAACTGACAAATCTGGACTTTGAATTAATAAAAATCATAACCCTCATGGATCTCATGACACCCATAGGGAGGATGTTTATCAAATAGTGAATAATTAACTCATTTGTTTACCTCTTTGTCTCTGGACAGGATTCAAAGCCCGCTTCTAGGAAGCCTTGCAGTCCGGATCCAGCCTGTGGGAAGCCCTGTGGTCCAGAGCTGGCTCGTGGGGCCAATGTATTTGGCATCCCTGCTCTAGGCGGATCTGTTCCTTCATTCACTTCACCAGATTCTCCTTGTCATTATCTGCATATGGTGGTAGCCCCTGCTGAGCAGGGTGCTGCATAGCCATGGAAAAAGGATAATCCAAGCCTTGAAAGGCTGACAGTCTGTAGTCATAAGCAGCCTGAGAATAGGGAATGGGATACAGCGTAGGAAGCCCCCTCCCTACCCTGTGTGCTGGGGTGAAGAGGAAATGCGGGACCTTTGAACTAGCTGGGAGTTCAGCCACCCTTGTGGGGATCATTGACAGCCCCCTTCAGATTGGTTTGCAGTTTCTTTACTCTGCCCTAACCATGGCTGAGGAGCTGACCTGCTGCCTCTTAGCTGCTCTCTTGCAAAAAAGTAAATTTTCTAGTATAATAAAGAAGTATAGTCTTACTCTCTCACCTTGGGCCAGTCCCTGTCCCCGTTTCATCCCCCCAGCCCCACTCCCCAACCATTCCACTTCTCAGTGCCTCAGTTCCTTCTTCTCTAGTGAGGGCTAATAGAAAAAGTTCCCTCCTTCCCTGGCTGCAAGGAGCCCTGATAGATGAGTGTTTCATAACCCTGCGGAGATGAACCTAAAGACTTTTGGAGCTCATCTCCCTGATTCCCCACAGCAGACTGGTGCTAGGCCTGGTGCTGAACCCACCAGTACTCGGGCTCTGCCAGCACAAGGGGTCCTGCACTCTATGCACAAGGCCTCCTCCCTTCAAGAAAGCTAAGCACAGTGCTGGGGGTGCAGTTCTCCTCTCCCCTCCCCTCTCTGACACACATCCCACTAGCGTAGTTCAGACCATTCTCCCTAGGTCCATGGGAGGTCAGAGAATCAAGCTGTAGGGAGATGGGGAAAAGGGTCAAGTCTTGGGCCAGGGATCCAGCTGCATTCATGATGGAGGTAAATGTTGTGTGGGTTCTAAAGTGCATATTTCCCACTGTGCCACGCTGTTCCCTATTTTCTCCTCACTCATTCTAGCTTCTCTTGGCTTCTCCTCTCTCACTCTGAGGAGCATTTCTTTTTTGGCCCAGTCTGCTTCTCTGCAGTTACCTGCAATGAAAAAGAAACCCAGTAAGGTGCGGAGCACATAAGATGGACCTGACTGGAGAATCATTGTCACCTTCACTGGAAGTGTGGATGTAGGCCTGCAGACTCTCCATTGGGGAATCGGCTGGTCACATCAGTAGTGTAGTTCAGACCATTCTCCCTAGGTCCATTGCTCTATGAGCAAAATGAACTGATGCATCCGGATGGGATGCAGATATTTATCTGGGCCATTGCAAGCTCTCACCAGTGAGACTGGAAGGTGGTGGGGTGCCTATAAACCCGTGGATCAGTTCTACAGCTTTCAGTCTTATGGCTAAAAAATTCCTTCTTGACCTCTGCAATCATCAGTGAAATCCTTGAAGCACGAGTTTAAGATGGACCTTTTCTTTCACCAAGAGCAGCTGCCATTGGTACTCTCCCTGTTGTCAGCTTTCACCATTTTATTCACAACTCTAGAGATTTCAGAGTTGTTCTTTTGCTCCTGTCTGATGAAATGTGGAAAAGGGCCCACCTGCAGCTCAGTGATTCTCAACCAAGTTGCCATGCCATTTGGACCTGGTGTGGTCTTTCTGAGATCTTTGCAACAGAAGAATCGTTCTGTTACTTTTTCTGTAGCCAAGAAATGAGTGAAAGCTCAGAGCAGGCATTTTCCACAAGGTTTGAGAACCGCTGCTGTAATGTTTCCCCCATTTAAAATGGGTGCCATCACCAGTCTGCAAGGCTTAGGCCAGGAAGGCAGTTGCCAGTTCTCTGTTGTCCAGCTGCACTGGGACAACAAACTTGTTTTAAAATCTCACTATTTTCAGTGACACTGAAGCCATGCTCAGATGGCTTCAATACTACTGGCAGAAGGCAGGGTAGATTTGTACCTTCTAGGCGAACTAAATTAGAGATATAAAAGCTTTCATGAGTATTAGCTTGCTCCATCAGATGCTGAGCATCTCTGGTTTAGTTTGTCTAGAAGATGCAAATCTGCCCTGCCTTCTGCCTGACTTCAGACTCACATAGCTAAACTTTCCCTCTGCCATCCTCCTGCACATGGGGATAGCCAAGCTCCTGTTAGGGCGTGGATTGAAAGGATTAGCAGGGGCCATAGGCAAGGTATATATGTGGAGAAGATGGGCCAGGAGAAGGGGGGATATAAGGGTCACAGGAGAATATGGGGCAAGAGTTAGGCTTATGGGTAGGTTGTGGGGGGACGGAATGGAGCTTTCGGGGTAGAGGCTAGGGAGGGAGGGGGTGGTGGAAGGGACCTGCAGTTGTTCCCTATGGCAAGGCAGTGAAGTCCCCTTACAGCAGCTGGATAAAAAACAGATCTCAGGCTGGATTTTGATCCATAAAAGCTCTCACACATTTTGGGGACAGGCAATTTCCCCCTATAGCTTCATACTCCAGAAGGCAAAGTAAAACCCTTAGAAGCATATTGTTTTATAACACAGTTGACAGGATGTACAGACACAGCAGTCTCTTCATGCAAGCATCAAGAGAGCCAGCACAGTCTACCCACTGCTTTTATGTGATTGAGGATATACTTATTCAGCACATGCAGCTACTGCCAGTGTCCTGAGGAAACAAACACATGCTGGCAGGGACTCTGCACTGTAGTTCTAGGCGGTCTTGTTGGTTATAATAGCTTGGGCCTTTTCATCAGAGACAATTTTAGTAATGCCCGCTGGCCACAGCCAAATAATCCTTGGAGGTGTCTCCATTGAAGTATTGCAATGCTTACCAAATACGTCATCTTGGGAGAGCAGTCCAGATGGCCCAGGTCAGCTGTCTAGGATTCCCATCCAGTCAATGGAGAAATGTTTACACTTCCCAAGTGCAATCAGCACTTAGGCACTGAGTTTTACTTTGCCTTCTGAAGCACTGAGCAAGCAGGTGCTTGCAGCTGGTCTAAAGGAAATGCATAGGCAGAGGTGTGTGTCTGAATTCCTACCTCTTCTTGGAGTTTATGCATCTCAATCAGGGCTGCAAGGGAAAAGCCTGAATCATCCTGGGTCCTGTGCCCAAAGGGGAGGTATCTTCCAGTGCCACTCAGGTCAATGCAAGCACAGCACCCATTGCAGCTTTCATGCTCAATTGAGCACAGTGCAGGTGGTGTTAGTGGTAGCAGCATGCACTTTCTGTATATGATAGCCCAGTTGTTAGCTCACTGATCCAAGAAGTGGGAGACCTATTTCCTATGCCCTTCTCCCCATGAGGGGACTCAAGTCCCCATCTATCATTTTCCAGGAGAGTGTTCTAAACTACAGAACAGGATGTGGGTGGGCTCTCTATCCTTTCTGTTGTTCCTGGGTCATTGAGCAACCAAGGGTCCCAGAATTGAGGGGCCAGGTAGTGGGCAAGCAATGGGAGCACAACTCTGTGGCACAGTGAGGGGGACATTCTCCCCTGAGTGGGTAGTCCTGGGCTCTGGTCCCTGATGCCAGGGTTATTGCTGTTTTTAGTCAATGGCTCTAATGAAAAATGTAAAACAGCCTTGGCTGATTGAAACGCTTTACAGTTTTGTCAGTGATGGTTGCAGTGGCAATGCCTGGCAGGTCCTCTAGTTACCAGGAACTTGCATAATGACCTAGAGTAATGAAGAAGTTTGCATGGTTTGAGGAGAGAAGGTCCATCTGTACTTTGCCTCAAGATTTCAATGAACTCAGGCGATTAGTCAAGGACGCACTGCAGAGTAGGAGTTTTGAAGTGATGGGAGTCCAAGAAGGGTGGCTGTGCCTTAAGGAAATGATCCTTCGGGCACAAAGAGAGATGATCCCAATGCGAGGAAAAAGAGGGAAAGGGGCCAGGAGGAGGCTTCCTTGGCTGACCAGAGAAATCCAGGGCAGCCTAAGGGCCAAAAGGGGAGCACATAAAAAGTGGAAACAGGGAGAGATCACCAAAGACGAACATACCTCCTCTGCTCGCGCTTGTAGGGAGGCAGTTAGATGGGCCAAAGCTACCATGGAGCTGAGGATGGCATCCCAAGTAAAGGACAACAAGAAATTGTTTTTTAGATATATAGAGAGTAAAAGGAAGGCCCAGGGAGGAATAGGACCCCTACTAAATGGGCAGAAGCAATTGGTGACGGACAGGGGGGACAAGGCTGAACCCCTCAATGAGTTCTTTGCCTCTGTGTTCCTAAGAGAGGGGCAAGACAAGTCTCTGAACTGGGATTGTAGAGAGGCAGCAGCAAGATGCCAGGCTACCATGCGTAGACCCTGAGATGGTGCAGAGTCACTTGGAAGGACTGGATGCCTTTAAGTCGGCAGGCCCGGATGAGCTCCATC
>NW_005842600.1:601441-607209 GCF_000455745.1 Alligator sinensis | reverse complement strand
CAAGGGAGGTGTGCCTCTCCCCTCCCCGGGGGGTCTTAAAGAAGAAGTTAGATGGGCATCTAGCTGGGGTCATCAAACCCCAGCCCTCTTTCCTGCCTATGCAGGGGTTCGGACTCGAAGATCTATTGAGGTCCCTTCCGACCCTGACATCTATGAATCTATGAATGTATGAATTTCTTGTGGAAACTGGTTTTTTTTCATAATCTTTTAAATGCTTGGCCTGTATTTTTCAGGGATCTATTCTGAAGCTGTATTGGTCTGAGACAAAAAGAAATACAAAACTCTAAAACTCTTGGTTTGGAGGTGATACCTTTTATTAGACCAACTACAAAATAGCAAAAACATGTCTTTCTTTGTGTGACGAGCTAGCTGGCAGTGACTTAGCCCAGGGGTTTTGAAGGGGTAAAAGAGGATTGGAGGACTTGGGATTCCCTTTACTCACCAATCAGGCCCCAGAGACTCACCCTCCGTGTCCCCTGATTCGCCTCTTGGGTCACCTGGAGGGGGATAAAAGGGGCAGTGTGGCTGACTCAGGGGAGACCAGCCAAGGACTACAAGGAAGGAGCTTCAAAGAGCTGACAAAGCAGGGCGGGAGCAGTTGCCCCAGAAGCACCTGAAGGAGTAGGACCTGCAGGCAGTAGTTGTACCCTCAGCAGCGCGGCACGTGGCTGGCAGGAGAGGCTCCCCAGCTCCAGCAAGGATCTGAGCAGTGACCTGAGAGGTTCCCAGCTCTGCTTCCTGAGCTTCCAATAAGAGGTCAGGCAGCTCGACGTGAAGCTGGGGCTCCTGGAAGGTCAAGACCCCTAGCAGGTTGGAGCAGTACTAGCACTTGGTGGCTGTGTGGTAGTTTCTGCCTACCCCATGGGAGCTCTGAGTTTAAGTCCCAGCTGGGGTGACTTGGGGTGAGTGAAGTAACAGGGAGAAATCCTAGGTGCAGTGGGAAGGGGTCATTGTGTTTTCCCTCTTTCCCCCCCCCTTCCAGGTACCACAGTCCTATATTTCTTATTCCTTTTCACATTTTGTATTTTATGTCTTATATTTCACCAACCAGGATTGTTTGTTCTGCTGTTTGTGTTTTATATTTTGCTAGCTCTGCCTTTTGGCAATGATTGTAAGTGTCTAACCTTTGTTGAATCCTGCCCTCTCGGGGCATTGTAGTGCCCCCTATATCCCCTGGTTTATGCCTGTTATGTTCCTAGGACTGTTCTCTCATTAAAAGATATATGGTTAAGGCCCCATTGGTGATCTGGCTCTGCTCTATACGGGGAGGAGAGTCCCTACACCTCCCACAGCGCTTGTGCACCTGCTTTGATCCCTTCATTTGGAGAGGGGGTACCTCTTGGAGTACTGCCCGGGTTACATTTGCAAGCTTTTGGGCACATGCGTCCTTCTTCAGGCCTGAGGAAGAGCACGTGTGCCTGAAAGTTTGCAAAGAAAGAAATTTTTTTGCGGGGGGGGGCTATTTTTTAGTTGGCCTAATAAAAAGTATTACCTCTGAACCAAGAGTTTTAGAGTTTTGTATTTCTTCTGGCCTGTGTTTTCTTACTAAGCTTGGGATACCCTTGGTCATATTTGACCAGTATATGACATAGGTGTCTTTCCAGATACAGATTTCTCATTCAGAATGGCTCCAAAGCATTGCAGAGAGAGTTTCTGTTCCCAGTGATCAACTGCATGTATGGATGCCATCTTGTGTGTGTAGCTTATCTTGGTAATTCTAGTACTCTTGAAAGGCAGGTGAAGCTTTTCTCCTTTGTTTGACCATTCTGCCTCTTCCTTCATGAAGGACAGGGGTGTCAAACTTGTTTGGCACCTGGGTTGGATCCAAACCATGGAGTTCCTTGCAGGCCAGATCTAGACCCACCTGTGGTGGTGGAGTGAGCAGCAGCAGTGGCACTGTAACAGCTCAGGGAGTTGCAGGGGTTAATGCAACCATCGCTCACCCCATCACTGCCAAAACATGTCTGCAACATGGCTCAATAGCCCAGAATTCAGCAGTTGGCCCCTCCACCATTCTCCTCACCCCCAAGTTCCTGGCCTCTCCAGGAGCCCCACAGCCTGTATGTTTGGCAGCCCTGATAGGACAGAATTGGTCACCAAGTCCCTGATGCATGTGATGGCAGTATCAAGGTGCAACAACAGTGTCCATACTCCCTGTCTTTGCTCAGTGGTCACCTCAGGGGTTCCCATTAATCTGAGAGGCATGGAAGAAACCATCAGTTTACAAATCCTACCAGTCTCTAAACTGCTTTAGGTGTGGGCTTCTTCTGTGTTGCTTTTACCTATTCATGTCTTTTCCCTAATCCACCTGAGGCAGTCAGAAAGCAGCCCACATACAGTGGTCACAGATTCCTTTAGTTTTAATTCAGTTTTAGATCTGCTTCCCTGGCTCTTTCTAGCAGACAGCTGTGGTCACAAACTGCCACAGTCTCTGCCACAACATCTTCATGTCCATACATTGGGCTGCTGTTGGCCATGAGGCTGATCCTTGTCAGTCCTGTTGGTACTACTTGTTCATGGCGGCACTGATGTTCTTCCACTCCAGATTCAATCCCAAACAACCTTCACGTCCATCTGGCACTGCCTTCTGGTATCTAGAACGAGATTAGGGACCTGCTTTCCTTAGCCAGGATCACTTGCCAATGCTTTTGTTTTTGCCAAGTCAGATAATCTTTCTACACTTACAGCTATTTGGTAGTAAGCTCTTTGTTTAATGTACCTGTTCCATGGCTACCCAGCAGGTTATCCAGCTTGCGAGCTCTGAGGCTTTGGCAATAGTGCCTTCTTTTCCAGCTGGACTGGCTGAGATGTTGCATCTATACTGAGAACTAATCTCTCTGTAAGACATCATCTTCCTTCACTTTTAACAGCTTTGTTTTAGGAGTTGTTGTTTGCTGCTGAACGTATTATTTTGTTTTACTTGAATATCCATTGCCTTAATTATTTGTCCCTGGTTTATTCTTAGTAGGCTCATTACTGTACCTGAAAGCAAAGGCTTTTTTGTTTGTTTTACCTGGAATTTCAGCCTGTGTGCTTTTCCCTTCAAATTTGTCTTGTAACATATGTTGTCTGAGTGGTACTATTATCTTGTCATTGCATAATTTTAGTTTGGATTTTAGTTGCAGTTTCTGCATAATACTGATGCAGTCTTTGTAATCACCCAGCCTACTTGACTTACTGTTTTCTGTTTGTGTGCTGCTGCCTTGTCTTTGCTCTTTGGTCCCAGACTGAGCTTTATAAGCCACCTATTTGTTACTATTTTGCATTGACTTAATAACGTACATGTGCAAAATCTCATCCTCAGTTTCACTGCTTGCTTCCTCAATAGGGTGCATATTTTTTACTTTGCTTTTTTGTCTGCGAGCACTGATGTAGTTATTTCCCTTTTGCATATGATCCCATATGCAGGGCATCTTCCATTACCATATTTTTCCCCACAATACCCTCGGGTCTCTTACATCTTGAGCATTTCCTCTGCTTTGTATTTGTGCATTTGCTTTGTACAAATTTTGATGTATTTTTCATTGAGCTCCCTGCTGAATCTTCTTGGCATCAGCTTCTTATATTCTGCATTTGGTCATGAACTTATTCCCTAGCTTTGCACATGCCTGGTAGAATCAGTATGGGTTCTCTTGACTATTCTCATTTGAGCCTTAGCATCATTCATCCCTATTACTGTTCAGATTTAATAATCCTCTGCGGTAGCCATTTTGCACAGTTTGGCACTATATTGATCTATTATTTCTCCAGATAATTGATTACATTTGTAAAGATGCCTTTCACAAGTGACCTTTTTGTGCGAGTTGAAAGTGCTTTTCAGATTTTATATGGCCCTCCCAGTTTGTGGCTCACATGACCAGATGCTACCCAAGCAGGTGGCAGCTTTTATCCACTACAGTTAAGAGTCCAGCTGGCCTGGTTTCTTCTTTCTCCTGCCTTGTTGTACTTTTGTAATTTCCCCATTGTGATCCAAAGAATGTCAGATTACTAATGACATCCTTTTTCATGCCCATCTGCTCAGGGCCAAGGATCAGGCATGACGTGATGCTTGGTTTTTCTTTCAAATGTCTGATTTCACGTACATGTAGGAGCTGCCTCATGTCTGTCTGAGTGGTCAATGCAACTTTTTGCTTGTATTCCACATTTACTGCATAAAGCTGACTGAATCTTTTTAACAAAACAGTATTCTAGCAGAAACATTTCGTTTTTCTTATTTTGCTAAGATAAAAACAATTTGTTTGGATTTTAGCATCCAAATTAATTTCACTTGGACAGAAATAGTGTTTTGGTAGGACATTTGTTTTAAAACAACTGTTTTGACGCTGCCAAAAAAAGAGGCTTTGTTGTTTCCAGATGGGGAACAGACCCCAGGCAGGTGCAATGAGGTGGTCGCACCCCCTTCTTTGATTCTTCCACTCTTGCTATCCACAGGAGGCAAGAGCCTGATCCTGCCAGAGCCAGATTGCCCAGTCCCTCTTCCCAAATGGGGCAGGTGGCCAGTGGCAAATCCTGTATCATGCCAGACCTGGAGGCCAAAGGCCCAGTCTTGACTGCACCCCTGCTTTCAAAATCTTAGATCCACTGTTGTTCTAGACTAAGCTCTTCCAGAATTTCTGTTCCAACAAAGTTTTGTATTTTTGCTTTGACTGGGGACAAAACCAGATTTGGGAACATTGGGATTTCCTGAGAAAAGGAAGTTCCATTTTTGGGCCAGCTCTGCTCATCCAGTGCTGCTGGGAAGTAGAGGTCTTCATGGTGTGATTGTGGAGTGCTATCTAGTTTCTGCTCCAGAGGGAAAGCCTTGATTGAAAAAAGACATGGAAGGGCATCATCCCCTGTGTTCCCACCAGGGCATGGCCCCTATTGTGGGGGCAGGACTGGCTATGACATGATCCCCTCCTCCCAAATATAGAGAAGACAAGTGTGCCATTGATCAGCACTTAGCAGCAGGATGACTGTGTTCCATTGATAAGGGGCAGGGGGACACAGAGCCAGTTGGCTGTGGGTTATCTAGGTGGTTCATAGCTAGTGAGTTGGAGAAAAGTGTCTGTAGCTACCTGGGCTGTCAGTTTTGTGCCAAGTTCTTGTCGAGTCACCGGACAGGACTTGCCTTATACACATCTCATCCCAGCTTATGGACAGTGCAGCCAGTATAGATTTCATAGATTTCATAGACATTAGGGCTGGAAGGGACCTCGGAAGATCATCGAGTCCAGCCCCCTGCCCAAAGGGCAGGAAGTCAGCTGGGGTCATAGGATCCCAGCAAGATAAGCATCCAGTTTGCTCTTGAAGGTGTTCAATGTAGGCGCTTGAACCACCTCCGGTGGCAGGCTGTTCCAGACCTTGGGGGCTCGGACAGTAAAGAAATTCTTCCTTATGTCCAGCCTGAAACGGTCTTGTAGTGGTTTATGACCATTCAACCTACTCGTCATCCCTTGGGGCGCTCTGGTGAACAAACATTCCCCCAGATGCTGGTGGTCACCCCTGATAAACTTATAGGTGGCCATCAGATCACCCCTGAGCCTGCGCTTTTCCAGGCTAAAGAGCCCCAGGGCTCTCAGCCTGTCATCATAGGGTCTGCTTCCCTGACCTCTGATCATGCGCGTGGCTCTTCTCTGGACTCTCTCAAGCTTCTCCACATCCTTTTTGAATTGTGGAGCACAAAACTGGATGCAGTACTCCAGCTGCGGCCTCACCAAGGCCGAGTACAAGGGGAGAATGACGTCCCGGGATTTGCTTGAGAAGCATCTATGGATGCAAGCCAGCGT
>NW_005842600.1:598722-599802 GCF_000455745.1 Alligator sinensis | reverse complement strand
GATGGTGAAGGTGATCAGCTCGTGGTCGCTGTCACCCAGCTTCCCATCGATCACTAGGTCGTCGACTAGGTCATCCCCAGTAGCCAGCACCAGGTCGAGCAGCGCTTTGCCTCTCGTTGGCCCATAGACTTCTTGAGTCAGGTAGAGGTCGTCCATGCACGAGAGGAAGCTTTGCGACCGCTCAGATTTTGCTGAGCGATCCTCCCACAAGATGTCTGGGTAATTGAAGTTACCCATGACAACCATGGTCCTGGAGCATGCGGCCTCAGCCAGTTCCTGGGCAAACTCCTGGTCAAGCTCAGGACTTTGGGTGGGAGGTCTGTAGTAGACTCCCTTGCAGGGACGTGTAGCTTTCCTTAACATAGAGAGCTACACCCCCGCCCCTTTTATCTACACGATCCCTCCTGCACAGGGTATAGCCATCTATACCCGTGGCGCAGTCATGGGTGGAGTCCCACCAGGTCTCCGTTATCCTTATGACATCATAATTATTTGCACTGAGCAGGAGGATGAGCTCCTCCTGCTTATTCCCCAAGCTCCTGGCATTTGTGTACAGGCAGGCAAGTGCCCCCTGGGGGGCTCTTTCCTTGCCCACAGATTTTACCAGGGCTGGGGCAGGGGTGGGCTCCCTTAAGTGCCTTGAACTGCTGGCTTTGCAAGGATTGCTTAGCGGGCCAGCAGTGGCAGTAGTAGTAGTAGTCCCCGTCCAGTGCTGGGAGGCAGGAGAGAAAAGACTGCACCTTAGAAGCTGGGCTGATTGTTGTGTGGCTGTTTGTGTGTCTCACAGGATGATACTGTGGGTCCTATGCTGTCTAAGGAGCTTTGGTCCAGCCATGGTCCCCTTGGGGCGCCATTGGCCTTTTGTGCCCTCACCTACCTAAATAGCTTTCTCCAAGAAATCTTTAGAGCTCATTTCTGGGTAGGGTGCCTGCAAGGACCATAGACCCCTTCTGCCATTTTCCACCTGAATTTTCCTTTTAGAGCTGGGCCAGAAGTATCATAGATTCATAGATGTTAGGGTTGGAAGGGACCTCAATAGATCATCGAGTCTGACCCCCTGCATAGGCAGGAAAGAGTGCT
>NW_005842600.1:597997-598412 GCF_000455745.1 Alligator sinensis | reverse complement strand
GAACTTATAGGCAGCCACAAGGTCGCCTCTCAACCTTCTCTTGCGGAGGCTGAAAAGGTCCAGGTTCTCTAGTCTCTCCTCATAGGGCTTGGCCTCCAGGCCCTTAACCATACGAGTGGCCCTTCTCTGGACCCTCTCCAGATTATCCGCATCCCTCTTGAAGTGCGGCACCCAGAATTGCATGCAGTACTCCAACTGCGGTTTGACCAGCGCCCGAGAGAGGGGAAGTATCACCTCTTTGGATCTATTTGTCATGCATCTGCTGATGCACGATAAAGTGCCATTAGCTTTTCTGATGGCTTCGTCACACTGCCGAGTCATGTTCATCTTGGAGCCCACTAGGACTCCAAGATCCCTTTCCACTTCCGTGCCACCCAGCAGGTCATTTCCTAGGCAGTAGGTGTGCTGGACATTT
>NW_005842600.1:592799-597286 GCF_000455745.1 Alligator sinensis | reverse complement strand
GCTTAGGAACGCTGAGGCAAAGAACTCGTTGAGGAGTTCAGCCTTGTCCTCTCTGTCCGTCACCAATTGTTTCTGCCCGTTTAGCAGGGGTCCTATTCCTCCCTGGGTCTTCCTTTTACTCCCTATATATCTAAAAAACAATTTCTTGTTATCCTTTACTTGGGATGCCATTCTCAGCTCCATGGTAGCTTTGGCCCGTCTAACTGCCTCCCTACAAGCACGAGCAGAGGAGGTATGTTCGTCTTTGGTGATCTCTCCCTGTTTCTACTTTTTATGTGCTCCCCTTTTGGCCCTTAGGCTGCCCTGGATTTCTCTGGTCAGCCAAGGAAGCCTCCTGGCCCCTTTTCCTCTTTTTCCTCGCATCGGGATCGTCTCCCTTTGTGCCCGAAGGATCATTTCCTTAAGGCACAGCCACCTTTCTTGGGCTCCCATCACTTCAAAACTCCTACTCTGCAGTGCGTCCTTGACTAATCGCCTGAGTTCATTGAAATCAGCTTTCCTAAAGTCTAGCACTTTCACCCTATTAGTTACCTTACCCTTGTTGGGTGCGTGTCTTGCCCTTCATAGACTGGAGGAACAACTGAAGATTGGTGACCAACTGTCCAGGTGTCCTGATCAGGTTTGGTACCCAAGAATAAAACTTTCACCTAGTCACAGGAGACCAGAGGCCAAAGATTTATCTCAGTTGCCTTAAAATCTTCATCTTTGTCCCCCTGGTCACCTGTGTTTGCTCTAGAATTGATCTCCCCAGCCAAGACAGCAGTACCACAAATTTCTGGTGTTCGAAGGGGTACTATGTATGAAATCCAAATTATAGCCCCTCTTGGGTAACCAAGAAACTATTCTGGCTATGCCTTATAAACTGGCATGCAGCATGCTATAGTCATTGGAACCAGGATGGGGTGGGCTGGGGTGGAGGCTGCCTCTACAAGGCCTTGACTTGGTAGTGCCTAAAGACTGCAGATAGGTGGAAGGCACTGTCTTGACATGGTCCCTGGGATTTCTTCCTGATCTCCCTACATCTTGTTTCTGATATGTTTATCAGGTCAAAACACCCTGGAGATAAATAATAAGATCCCCTGTCCTAGTCCACAGGCCTCTGATGTGGTGGGCCCTCTTAGAGGTGGCAAGGAGCAACCTCAGAAATGAAGGCTGATTGCAACAACACAGTGAGTGATACTTTTGTCCAGGCAGAGCCTAATAAAAGCTGCCCACCCACGTCAAGGAGGTGATGCTTTTGGGGTGGTTACACATATATGTTCCATAGCAGGAAGCAATGTCCCTGCTTCCCAGATCTTATCTATATTGATGCCCTCTAACCCAGTTAGTGGTTATGTAAGTCCCTGCCTAACTTCTGTTACCTGCAGGGTAAGATAAAATCCTTTCCTGCAGTCTCTGATGCTCATGTGCCCTGAAAGCTGATTGAGGGCTGGGGTTTGATGCCTGGGATCTTGATCATCTGTCTCTCTCACTGCCGGGATGGTCTGGATCTTCTGATTCAGCCTGGACACTCTCTCTGGGTCAGACCTATCCATTGCAATGCCCAGCTCAACATAGCTCCTCCCTGCATTCAAACCAAACCCCAGGGGCTGTGCCAGTGTCTTCTTCATCCCTCCCTGGAGGGCAGCTGACTGGCCTAATCTCATGCAGGTGAGGCCCAGCCAAATTGCCTTCTTGGTCACAACAACCCCCACAAATGAAACTCAAAACACCTCCAAGTGACCCCTTGTCTTTCTTTAGGAAAGACAACTCCTCTTCTGGAGTCCATTAGTCTGTTATTGCCTCTTCTGCAGCTGTCATATTCCTACTGGAGGGGCAGCCCAGATGGAACTGCTTAGGGTGAGCCCCCACCTCCACCCATCACCTCTAGATAATCATAGTATTTGTGGATGGGCCTTGGCCTTTTAACATGAGGTAGGGCCAGCCTTTGGTACCCTACCAGGGGAGATGGCTAACTCCTTCTCTGGTGTACTTGTCCTCCTAAAACCACTCCTGAAAGCTGCTCCTCATCTTTCTGTTTGTGAGCAGTGATGTATCAGAAGTCAGGGCAGCAAACAACCTAATTAGCCCCCAGCTGGCTGCGGCTATCTGAATGTGCCTGTCTGCCAGTGGCCTAACTATCCGCAGATGGCCCCAGTTACCCATGTGGACATGGCTGCCTACTTATAACCATTTCTTCCAGATGACAAGACTTTCAGAGAAGACAGAGAGTGGATTTAATAGCAGCCTTCAACTCCCTGAAGGTGTTTCCAAAGAGGACAGAGCTGGACTTTTCTCAGTGGTGGCAGACGACAGAACAAGGAGCAAGGGCTCAAATTGCAGCAAGGGAAGTTGAGGTTAGATCACATTCCCGATTCCTTGTTTCTAGTTTCCCAGTTCCTGGTTCTGCTCTGTTAGTTCCTACTTGTTTGGGTCCTGTGTGTTGGGTCCTGTTCCCTGGGTCTTGCTCTTTTAGCTTCTGTGGAAGGGCACCTTTGGTGCCTGCCACTTCAAGGTGCTTGAGCAGGCTGTGGAGCAGCCAGCAGGTGCGGCTAGGCCCAATTAGCCTAACCGCACCTCACATGACCGCAAAGGTGCCACTGGATTGGAGGAGGGCTGGGTAGCCTCGGTATAAGCCCAGGCCCTAGGAGCTGAGCCACCAGTTATGCCTAGGGAGCCAGCGGGACAACATCTCTCTGCCTGCGGACTGCAGCTCCCAGACCACCTGGAGGTCAGGGTGGGAACCGTGGGGATGGAGGATATTCCTGGTCCTGGGGCATGACCTGAAACTGCACCCTGCTGGGGAGGATGGTGTGGTGGGGCAGCCTGTGGCAGGGCAGTCTCCAGGAAATGCCACACCTTTGCCTCCCTAATGAAAGGCAAGGATGGGGTGCTTTATATCCTTAGCCCCCACTGCCTTGTGGGTACCCTTCAGAGGTGAAAAGCTAGGGGAGCACACCCTGACAGAAAAGTACAGGGCCCAGGTCCATTGAATGGGGCCTGAGGGGGGTCCAGGCGCACTGACAGACACCTGAGGCCCAAGGGGCACGAGGCCCAGAAGCCCTGGTGAGGGGGTGGGATAGTGGCCCCAGTGACGGGGTCGGGGGAGTGAGAGCAGGAGGCCACGTAGGGTAGGGTCTGCGGGGCCCTGAAGGACTGCACATAGGCTGGCCGGAGCAGAGGCCCCAGTAAGGGGGCATGTGGCCAAGGTGTGGCTGAAGATGCCTGAGGCCACGTTTGGGCCAGAGGCTGTGTATGGCTCAGTTAAGGGGCCTGGGGAGTAATAGTGGATCTGGATGCCATCTGTGAGGCTTGGGACATGATACAGGGATGGTTCAGAGCTGTATATTTTGCCCTTGGCATCAGGGCAAGAAAATGGGCAGCCTCCCACCTAGAAACAACTTTTAGTTGCAACAAAAGCGTGACAGGTGGGCAGACTGCCCTAGACAGGTGGGCAGGCCAACTTCATGACTGGCACTGGGATGGCCCCATCACAGCTTCCTTGTTCCTAGCTTCATCCTGGGTCCTCACTGCCAACTCCTTATTCTAGACCCCAGCCCTGACCCCTGGGCTCCACCCTGACTTGTTGGCTCTTGATTCCTGTCTCCTGACACTTGACTTCTGGCTTCAGTTTGGTGATTTCCTATGTACCGACTCTTAGAGCTACAGCTGCCTGCTCCAGATCCCCCAGCCGGTGATTCTGGTTTCGATCCGTTTTTCTGTTCATGGCTCCCTGGGCTTGTGGTTTTATCCACACGTCTCAGTCCTTTATAGACCTGAGCCTCGTGACTCTAGCTGCACCCCTGCTTCCTGACCTTGTCTGTTTCCAATGCCCTGGGTTATGACCTTTGACATGATGTTGGCCACATTAGCCGAGAACGGTGTCTTCAGCTGGGCACCCACACATTAATGCTGGTGGAGATCATGAAGCCATGCGTCTGCTACACATGACAGTTTTCAAAGCCTTTCATAAAAGACATTTACCTCAAAGTACATGAATCCTAATAAGTTATGGCAGAAAAAAAGGCATTTTTGAATTCCCATGTATAAAACCCTTATTTATTCACTCTGCCATCTTCTTACCCTTGCTTTAAAAAAAAAATCAGGACACAATGTAGTATTGTTTATGGCTTGGTATACTTGGTATTTTTCTTGATCCATTGTGGGGGGAAAAACACCAGCCCCGGTATTGAGTTTATAATTCTCTGCCCAGTGAAAAGCCATTACAGAAAGGAGGGCATACATTGATATGTATTCACCTTCTGCAAGTTTTGGATAGTTTTTAGAATTGTGTAGCTTTGAACCCCTTTCATACCTTGGAAGCCTGTTCTATAAAGCACCACTGCAGAGTTACTGTCTGTCTGTTATTGTGAAGGAGGCAATTTAGGTCCAAATGGTGTTATACAAATTCTTGACATGTTCATTAGTTGGATAGAACGATGCTAAATGATCCCAGATGATGTGCAGAATACTTCCTACTCTCCCCATCATTCATCAGGAGCTCTAAG
>NW_005842600.1:589111-592768 GCF_000455745.1 Alligator sinensis | reverse complement strand
AGCTGACCTTCACGTACAGAGACTGAAGAATTTCCTCTACAAACTCGGTCGGTTAAAGCAGGTCTTTAGAAGGATATATAACACCGTATAACGGACTCCAAGTGATACTGAGCCTACCATCACCCACTATAAGCCGATTCAAAGCTTTGTTACCCCAGCACCTTAGAAATTGAATCTTACTTCAAGAATGAATTCATCTGCATTCAGCTTCCAGCTCTTGGATCTTGCAAAACTGAAAAACCCTTCTACTTCTCATGAATTAGATATTGTGTCTATGCCCAAGTACTTGAATGAGTTTGAAAGCAAATTGTTAAAAGTCTGTGTGGACAGGAAGGCAAAGTCCTGGGTCTCATTCTATATTAGAGTTATCTACCTACATTGTCACTTGTTTTAATGCAGTTAGACTATTTTTATGGTTTCTTTGTGAGCTCCTTCATTGTTCTGAATGCTCCATGACACATCTCAACCCCTGGACAACATTTAGTTGGTGTTTTTGTGACCTTTGCTTCTGAAGCCCTTTTTATGTTATCTGTGTTCTGTTGTGACAAACTTTGTGTCCCCTGAATCCAACTGTCCAGAGGTACCGAATATGTGGGGGCCCAAGGGCCCTGTCCCTGCTCAGGAAGAGGGCTGTCACCTAGAATGCATAAAGCTTTCCACATGTCCATTGTGACAGGACAAGGTCCTTAAGGATGGCCATGATCTCCCAAGGCCCCTTAACCATGCCAGTTGAGCCCAATGGGCACGCTTAGTTCTCGCCTGCCACGTCTTTGATTGAAGTATAAAAATAGGGAGGCTACACTTAAGTCCTCTTTAACATGGTTTGTTGGACTCTCTGAACCACCTGGGTTCCCAGACCCCTTGTGGGTCCCATTTCACTATAGGTGTTTGGGGGGGCACCCTGGCCTTATGGGCTATATGTGTGGTTCCATCCACCCCTTTACCACACCCCAAGGCTCGCAGATAGCATTGGCATTGTCTTGCCTAGGCCTCGTTACAATTCGGCCCCTTGTCGGCACTGGGCTCTCCGCAGCCCTGTCTCTGCACCCCTCCCTGGTGCCAGGGTCCCCATGTGGCCTCCTCCTTCCCCAAATAGCTTCACCCAAACCACCAGTCTTATAAAACAGCAAACAAAACATAAGCCCCTGGGCTATAACATAACAAAGTGCAAGACATGCTCTGCCCCTTTAAAAGAGCAAAATTCCCTCTCTAAAACTGGGTGCCCAGAGGCAAGGGTACCTTATGGGCTCCTGGTGCCCCATTAGCCTTAAGGGTAGCATATCCCATGGCTGTAGCATCTCTGAGCCCTTCTTCCCTGAAGGCTCCTTCCCCTTTGGTTGTCAGCAGAGAACTAAACTGGTGGGTCCCAGCCCTAGGGTTTATATGGGCTTAGGGCCCTGCCTCTTCTGGCCAGCTAACCAGATGCAGGTGCGGACAATTCCCTCATTAGCCAGTTGTCATGGCATCCTACACCTGGGCTCTTATCTGGCCCTTTGTGTTCCCTCCCCAGGCAATCTCTGCTCTAATAGGAGCAGGCACCTTAGTGCCCTGCAACATCCATCATCTTAGCCTCCCCCTTCCCCTCTGGCAAAAATAAAAGTTGGTACCTATGCCTGTCTCTAGTGGTAGGTATATTTGGAGGCTTGGAGGCATGTACCCCTTATGTGCGTATTTCTTTTGGTAAGAAAGGCTGGAGGGCTGGGGGCTACTTGTACTTATTTTCTCTGTTGTGAAGTAAAATATTTAAAGGTAAAGGGCCGAGTGTACTGGGTCCCCACCTGTAAGACTAGCACCCTTCTCTAAGGATTATCTGTGCCACCCCGAGAGGGCAGGGAAGAGAGTAGGGCTACCAGTAGCTAGTAAGGCTAGTGGAGCTAAGCTCATCCTGCATGGGACTAGGAGAGAATTCTGCTGGGGTGGACTGTAATAACTGGTAGTCGTTAACTGTTGAGGCTGTCCCTAAAGGTCATGTTTTTGTACCCTTTTCCCCATCAGTGCACCTTGTCACAGTTTGCTGTTGCTTGTGAGTGAAGAAGCTTGTTTGCTTGGAAACACCAAGGGAAATCTGTTCCCCAGGTTTCTGGATGGGGCACTTGCTAGTGTAGTAGAGTCATTGTCTAAAACCCCTAAAGTTGAAGGGTAACAATGGTTAAGGATTGTGGTTGGAAAGGCTTAAAGGAATGGGTGTATGTCAATTCCAAATAGTTAAATGAAATGGCCACAGGATGGTGATATAACCTAAAAGTTAGAAAGGCTGTCAAAGCAAGATTCTTAAGTTTGAAGGCCCTTTGCAGATTGCTGTCCTCCAGCAGCCTGACCTGCCTAGCACAGGCCAGAGAATGCCAACAGAGGATTTTAATAGCTCTCCTAATACATGGCTGAGCTGGAGGGTTCCTTGTAGAAACAGCCAACTTAGTTCAGCAATTCCTTGGGGCTGAGACTCTTATCCCATCACAAAGGGAACCAGTCCGAAGAAAGTTTGCTCTATACCTCAGTCTGGATTTGTCTAGCTTCCACTTCTAGGCAACTTCCACCATCAGACTGAGATTGCCGCCGTTCTTCTTCCCCCTTTTCCAGCCTGAGAACGTTGCATTCTCCATCAAGACATGCAGACCCCCAAAACTTCCCCACAGCTTTTGGCTTCAGGATGGTTTCTCATCCCAGGCTCTTCAGCTGCTGTCATAGTCTCTGCCCCTGCCAAGTCAGAAGCAGTTTAGCCCCAATCCAGCAAAGCAAAAGCATGTACTTAATTACTGAACAAGTGAGTAGCCCCATGGAAATTGGTGGGATACGTTAAGCATATCCTTACGTGTTTGGCTGGATCAGGCTGATATGATTGTAGAGCTGCTGGCCACCATTTTTGAAAACTCATCGCAATTGAGAGAAGTCCTGGATGACTGGAAAAGGGCAAATATAATGCCCATATTTAAGAAAGGGAAAAAGGAGGATCTAGGGAACTACAGGGCTGACCAACCTGATTGCCTTCTATGATGAGATGACTGGTTCTGTGGGGAGACCAGTGGATGTGATGTACCCTGATTTTTAGCAAGGCTTTTGATACGGTCTCCTACAACATTTTCATAGGCATGCTAAGTAAGTATGGGCTGGATGAATGGACTATAAGGTAGACAGAAAACTGACTGAAACATCGGGCTCAGAAAGTAATAATCAATGTCTTGATGTCTAGTTGGCAGCTGGTATGAAGTGGAGTGCCCCAGGGGTCAGTCCTGGGGTCAGTTTTGTTCAATATCTTCATCAACGACCTGGAAGATGGCATAATGTGCACCCTCAGCAAGTTTGCAGATAACACCAAGCTGGGGGGAGTAGTAGATACAGTGGAGGGTAGGATTGGGATTCAGAGGGCATGTCTACAAATGCATTTGATCTGGCTTAAGTTTACTCTGGTGTAAATTACACTGGAGTAAGTGGTTTCAGGCAGGTGTCTACATATACAGTGATTACTAGGCACTAGATTTGCTGCTCTTTGCACCAAGTTTCCTGCAGCCCTGTAATGGGCCTCTGCCACCACCAGGGGGAGCTCAGGGCTTCCCCTGGGTGCTAGCCCAGGAACTGGCAGTGAGCATGGGGCCAGGAGGCAGCTGTCTCCTGGCCTTGGTGGGCTGCCTGCTGCTGTGGCGGGGCAGGGGACAATGTCCA